>NC_052152.1:104330527-104357417 GCF_902713615.1 Scyliorhinus canicula | reverse complement strand
GGGTGTGTTCCGTGAGGATTGTGATGGGGTTTAGTCCGGTTATATATGAAAAATATTGAACTTCCCAGAAAACTGTGAGCAGGTGCCTTTCACAGGCCACAAATCCCTGCTCCACAGGATCTAAAACTCTGGAGGCATAAGCCACTGGTCTTAACTGTTCGTGCCGTTCCTGGAGGAGCACGGCCGAAAGGGTGCGGTCTGTGCAAGCTACCTCTATAGCGTAGGGGGAAAGCGGGTCTGGAACCTGTAGTGTGGGGGCTGCAATGAGTGATCTTTTCAAAGCATCCACAGCATCCGTATGCTGCGGAAGCCATTCCAAAGGGGCTCCTTTCTTTAGGAAGTCTGAGAGGGGTGCTGCCTTTGTGGTGAAACCGTCTATATGGTTTCGGCAGCAGCCAACCAGTCCTAAAAACGACCGGAGGGCTGAAACTTTCTGGGGAAGGGGCAATTTGACAATCGAGTCAATCCTTTTGTGCTTGATCTCGCGTTTACCGTGCGTGATAATCGTACCCAAATACACCAATTTGTCTTCCAAAATTTGGGCCTTCTTGGGGTTCACTTTACATCCAATTTGCTGTCGGAGTTCTAGGAGTTCTGACAGAAGCGAGATGTGCTCTGCCTTGGTGTCTGTCTGCAGTAATAGGTCGTCTCACATACTGATGAACCAGACAGTCGGGGCGAGAAAATTTAGACAAACCATTTGCCAGCTGTCGGTGGAAAATGGAGGGGGAGTTGTGGAATCCTTGTGGGATGCATGTCCACGTATATTGCTGACCTTTGAAAGTGAACGCAAATTTATACTGGCACGCTTTAGCCAATGGAATGGACCAGAATCCGTTACTGATGTCCAAAACCGTAAAATATCGTGAGTTGAGTCCCTGTTTGAGCATGGTCTCGGGACTTGTGGCTACCGTGGGGGCTGCGGCGGGGTGACTTTGTTGAGTTCGCGGTAATCGATGGTCAGTCGCCATGATCCATCGGGTTTTCTTACTGGCCAAATCGGGGCATTATTAGTAGAGGCTACTGATCTTAGTACGCCCTGTTCTAATAAACTATCAATAACTTTTGAGATTTCTCCCTCTGCCTCTTGGGGAAATCCATATTGCTTTTGGGGTCTAGGGTCAGGTCCTGTAATCTGAACCGAGCCAGCCATCCTGCCACAGTCATGTTTATGATGTGCAAATGCTGCCCTGTTTTTCTGCAGAACTGCCCTAACCTGCTTGTCCGTGCTAATTGTGGTCGGGTCAAACCAGTATTCGCCGACTGCGCTAATCCTATTAGCATAATCTCCTACTGTGAGCGTTGCGGGGGCTCTTGCTGATTTTGCCATTTTCCAGACACATTTGTTTACTGGATCGAATGACAGGCTGTGGGAGCTCATGAAATCAATTCCCAAAATGTGTTCCGCTGTGTGGGGCAGATCGACTAAAACGATGGGGTGTTTGGTTGTAATGTTGCCTATCTGAATGGAGACAGGGGCTGTGGTGTGTCCCTGCTGTGAGTGGCCTGTAAAGCCGCTGAGGGTGATGGTGTCTGTAGTGGGCCATGTGTCTTTTTGGAACATGTTGGAGGAATTAATTGTGGTGCGGGACCCTCCTGTATCCCAGAGAAATTCAACGGGCTGATCCCGTATTTTCTCTGCAACGACCAGTCGGCCAGACCTATCCCAAAGGGTGTCGCAGACCCAAGTTGGGTAGACCGAACACCGTCAGTCTGTTCCATTTATGTCTGTCTGGTCTGAACGGGCGCTTACACTATGAATAGGCTTTGTCCTATTCCTATTTAGGGTGCCTGTCTGCTGGGCTCTCTGTGGCTTTTGTGGGGCATTGCACTCTCGTGCAAAGTGACCTAATTGTCCACAGTTAAAACATTCCTGCGGTTTCTGTGGGGGGCTGTTTCTACCTTCATTCACCCATGCGGGGTTCTGGTGCACTTTAATTGCCTGGATATCTGCATCTGCCTGTGCTTCCTTGGGTTTTCTAAACGCGGGTTTATTGTGGACGGATTGCTCCCAAGCGCGGGACAACCTTTTTAAAACCCATTTTTCGTTGTGGGCCTCATCTGAGGGGTCATAATTAGCACAAGCTCTTTGTCCTGCCTCTGTGGCATGGGAGATAAGGGTTCGGGTCCATTTGGCCATGTTGACTGTGGACAAATGGGCGCGGTCTATGTTTCCGAAAATGGCTGTAAAATAGATCCACAGGTGTCCAGCAAACGCTGTGGGGTGTTCTGTTTTCTTTTGCCTGCACTTATTCAGGCCTTCTACGGGATCAACTCTATTATATCCGATCGCGTCTAGGATCGGCGTGTGCATCTCTGCAAGGGTGCCTCCTCCTACATTCTGTGGGTCAGGAAGGGCTGCTACAATGGAAGGGTCTAGGCTTAAAACTGTGAGCTTCACTTGCTCTCGCTCATCCAGGCCGTACATGGTCACCTGCTGCTTCACTCTAGCAAAGAATTGGTGGGGGTCTGAGGTGGGGAGGAACGGTGTGATCTTTTTGCACGCGTCCCGTAATTGGGTCACGGTTAAAGGGGTCATGTAAAGAAATTCCGCGTCTCCGTCCGATGCGGCTCTGCGGTGGGTGGTGACTGGATTCATAGGGGTGTGATCCATCTGCTCTGTGGGGGGTTGGGGTGCTTTTCACTTTTGGGGCTTTTCTGCGCACATGTTCCCTGTACATATCTATGCGCGGTTTCATTAGTTCTTGCCAATCAGGGTCGTCTTCTTCATCTAATTGGGATCCAAATGTGCTTTGGAATCCATTTTGGACTGAAAGCAGAGACTGCAGTTCTGCAATCTGTTTCCGGCACTTTGCGTGATCTACTGAGCTCTGTCTCTGCTCCGTGGTGGCAGCATGGAGTGCTCTTAACGCTGCTTTTAAATCACTGCATTGCTTTTGCAATGCCTCTACCTGTTTCTCTGTCTCTTCTCTTACCAGGACTGCACGTTGTGTGTCCTGATAGGCCTTATCGTATTGGGTCTGGAAGCTGCTCAGGTGCGCCAGACAAGACTGGTGTGCCCTCTTGGCATCATCCACCTCTCTGTCCTTCGCTGCCAACTTCCTTTTTAATTCTATGTTCTCTTTCTCGATCTCACTAACATCGACTTTACTCATTCGATTCCTCTCATCTATCTCTTTGCATAGCATCTGGACGACCTCCTCTGTGCCTCGCAATTGTGCTTTCCCTAAGCTCTTCTTGTGTATTTTGCTTAGATTCTCCCACCAAGTATGTCCTATACTCCCGGGATCTGTTTCCTCATTTGAACAAAAGTTACTCCAAAGGGGCCATCCCTTCCCTTTGAGGTACCTTCTAATCTCAACTTCCCAAACGGGATACTGTCCTACTCAGCTGGTCGCTGCGACCACGAATTCTTGAGGGTTCATAAGGCGTTCCATTGCCTTCATTGCCATTTTTCCTATCTGTGCCCTTTTAAAATTTGGAACAAGGGGTACTAAGGCGGTGCTGCAAACACGGGTACGGCTTTCGCTATTTTCCGGAATACAAACTCCCGACAGTTTTTCGCTACAAAATCTATCAGGTTCACCATATAACCCTGTTAGTTATGAATGCATAAACACACTTCTGAATTACGGAGGATTGATCAGAACTGCTTGAACACTTGTGGTTATTTCTGTTCCTAATTGGATTCTAATTCAAATTTTTGGGTTCTCTTGGAGTGGGAGGGCCACTTCTAAGTCGAGTCCCACCAGAGTCGCCAATAAATGTTGCTCATTGTGCTTTACTTAATTTGCTCTGTTTAATCACCTTGCTCTAGAGTCGCCAGGTATCTTTATGATACCACCACGAGGTTCAAGGTCAAGTGCTGATCAATAACTCATCACACCAGTTAATAAGTTTCAAATCAAAACACATTTATTATATACACAGTCAATCACTACTCATGCATAAAACTCTACTTACTAGACTATCTCTAACACTAAAAGGCCTTTTCTTAGCTTTGGAAATGGCCCACCAGGTCAGGGGAACGATGGCCTTTCGTTCGATTCTGAGTCTGCAGGCTTCAAGCTGGTATGGACTAGTAGCTAGGAGCGCCTATCTCGTAGCGTTCGTTGACAGGAGACTTACTTGGTTGGTGCAGCTGATAGGCAGGTGCAGCTGCTAGGCAGCCCCCATACCTTTAGCACAGGGGCTTTACCCTAATACCCTCGTATGCAGTGCAGTAAATACAATATAATACAACAGTGATGACGACCACATTCACACCCTGTTAAAAATGAGGCCAGCAGGGGTGGTGGAAAACTATTTACATACAGGTTGTCATTAAAATTTCAGAGGGGGTTACAAATTTGGACCATCGGGTGCCTTGATCCGTCGTTGAGAGCACCGCAGTGTTGATGGCGAGTCAGGCGTCGGCTTGGTCGCCGGTGACTCCGGGAGCGTGTCGACATCCTCTTCATCCCCGGGTGGGACCAAGGGGAGGATGGATCGTCCTGGAGCGGGGGCTGTGGTGGGGTGCGCCGGGGGGATGGAGCGTGGCACCGGGGCGGGGGGGGGGGGGGGGCTGTGTGGGGACCCAGCTGGTGCCAGGTCCCGAAGGGAGACTGTGTCTTGGCGGCCGTCGGGGTACGCTATGTAGGTATACTGTGGGTTCGCGTGGAGTAGCTGTACCCTCTCAACCAACAGATCCGCTTTGTGTAGCCGCACGTGCTTACGGAGGAGAATGGTTCCTGGAGCTGCCAGCCATGTCGGGAGCGAAACCCCGGAGGTGGGTTTCCAAGGGAAGGCAAAGAGACGTTCATGAGGGGTTTCATTAGTCGTAGTACACAGGAGCGACCTAATGGAGTTAAGGGCGTCAGAGAGGACCTCCTGCCAGTGGGAGGCCGGGAGATTTCTGGACCGTAGGACCAGCTGGACGGCCTTCCAGACCGTCCCGTTCTCCCGCTCCACCTGCCCGTTTCCCCGGGGGTTGTAGCTGGTCATCCTGCTCAAGGCAATGCCCCTGTTGAGCAGGTACTGGCACAGCTCATCGCTCATAAATGAGAATCCCCGGTCACTTTGGACGTAGGCGGGGAAACCGAACAGAGCGAAGATGGTGTTGAGGGCTTTGATGACAGTGGCAGACGTCATATCGGGGCATGGGATGGTGAAGAGGAATCTCGAGTACTCGTCGACGACATTGAGGAAATACGTGTTGCAGTCGGTGGTAGGGAGGGGTCCTTTGAAGTCCACACTGAGGCGCTCAAAGGGGCGGGAGGCCTTCACCAGGCGCGCACGGTCTGGCCGGTAGAAGTGCGGTTCACAATCCGCGCAGACCTGGCAGTTTCTGGTGATAGCCCTGACTTCCTCAATGGAGTAGGGCAGATTGCGGGCCTTTATGAAGTGATACAAGCAGGTGACCCCTGGGTGAAAGAGATTGGTGTGCAGGGTGCAGAGTTGAACTACTTGTGCGTTGACACATGTACCTCGGGATAGGGCATCGGGAGGTTTTTTGAGCTCATCGGGGCAATACAAAATCTCGTAATTGTAGGTGGAGAGCTCGATCCTCCACCTCAAGATCTTATCATTTTTGATCTTACCCCGCTGTGTGTTGTTAAACAGGAAGGTAACCGACCATTGGTCAGTGAGGAGAGTGAATCTCCTGCCAGGCAGGTAATGCCTCCAATGCCGCACAGCTTCTATGATGGCCTGGGCCTCCTTTTCGACGGAGGAGTTCCGAATTTCAGAGGCATGGAGGGTGCGGGAAAAGAACGCCACGGACCTGCCTGCCTGGTTGAGGGTTGAGGCCCGAGCGATGTCTGATGCATCGCTCTCAACTTGGAAGGGGAGCGTTTCGTCAACTGCTTGCATCACGGCCTTGGCGATGTCGGCCTTGATACGGTTGAAGGCCTGGTGACCCTCAGCCGTCAGTGGGAAAACGGTGGATTGAATGAGTGGGCGGGCCTTGTCCGCATAGTTTGGGACCCACTGGATGTAGTACGAAAAGAACCACAGGCATCGTTTGAGGGCCTTGGGGCAGTGGGGGAGGGGGAGTTCCATGAGGGGGCGCATGCAATCGGGGTTGGGCCCTAGAACTCCGTTCTGGACCACATAGCCGAGGATGGCTAATCGGTCCGTGCTGAACACACACTTCTCCTTGTTGTAGGTTAGATTAAGGAGTTTGGCGGTGTGGAGAAATTTGGAAAGGTTAGCGTTGTGGTCCTGCTGGTCGTGGCCGCAGATGGTGACATTGTCAGGTATGGGAAATGTGGCCCGGTCAACTATTCGGTCCATCTCCCATTGGAAGACCGAGACCCAGTTAGTGACGTAGAAGGGAACCCTAAGGGAATGGTAAAGGCGGCCATCCGCTTCAAATACGGTGTAGGGGCGGTCCGCCTTGCGAATGGGGAGCTGGTGGTAGGCAGATTTCAGGTCTACTGTCAAGAACACCCGGTACAGTGCAATCTGATTGACCATATCAGATATGCATGGGAGGGGGTATGCGTCGAGCTGCGTGTATCGATTGATGGTCTGGCTGTAGTCCACGATCATTCTGTTTTTCTCCCCAGTTTTAACTACTACCACTTGGGCTCGCCAGGGGCTGTTGCTGGCCTCGATGATACCTTCCTGAAGCAGCCGCTGGATCTCGGACCTGATGAGGGTCCTGTCCTGGGTGCTGTACCGTCTGCTCCTGGTGGCGACGGGTTTGCGAAGAGGGAAGGCAGATCGACCTTTAGGGTCGCGAGGCCGCACACAGTGAGGGGTGGTAGGCCCTGCTGAATTTTAGGGTTAGGCTCTGGAGGTTGCACTGGAAGTCCAGGCCTAGTAGGCAGCGCAGAGGTTAGGGAGGACATAGAGGCGGAAGCCGCTGAATTCTATGCCCTGGACCATGAGTGTGACCGTACAGTACCCCCGGATTGCGACGGAATGGAATCCGGAGGCCAGGGAGATTCTCTGGTTAGCAGGGTGTACCGTGAGGGAGCAGCGCCTTACCATATCCGGGTGGATGAAGCTTTCGGTGCTTCCGGTGTCCAGCAGGCAAGAGGTCACGTGCCCGTTGATTTTCACGCTGGTCGATGCGGTGGCCAGGTTGTGCGGACGAGACTGGTCGATTGTCACTGAGGCGAGTCTTGGTCGGTCATCGCTGACGTCGGATGATGGGGAGCCTGAGGGGCCCAGGTCCTGAAATGCTGTCAGTGTCCATGTGCCGTGGGGAAGACAAGATGGTGGCGTCGGAAGATCTTGAGGGGGACAAAATGGCGGCGCCCTTGGGCCGCACGTTGCGGGGCTTGGACAAGATGGTGGCGCCCATGGGCCGCACATGGTCAGAGGGGGGGAGATGGCGGCGTCCCACTGGCCGCGCGTGGTCTGGAGAGGTGAAGATGGTGGCGCCCATTGTGCGTAGACACTGGGGGTGGGGGCCACAGCAGCGACTGCACGGGCCTGGCACACCGCAGCGAAGTGCCCCTTTTTATCGCAAGCTTTACAAAGGGCAGCGCAGGCCGGGCAGCGTTGGCAAGGGTGTTTCTGCTGGCCACAAAAATAGCATCGGGGGCCCCCGGGCTGCGATGGCTGGCGCGCGGCGCAGGCATATCGGCTGGGTAAGGACCCCGCTGGGACAGCCGTCCGTGGGGTCCACGATACGTAGGAGGGGTGGGCTGCGCGGCTGGGGGTGTAGGCCTGAATGTTGCTCGAGGCGACCGTCATGGAGAGCGCTAGCTTCTTTGTCTCAGCTAGATCGAGCGTGGTCCCCTCTAACAGTCTTTGGCGTATGATGTCCGATCCAATCCCCGTAACGAATGCGTCCCTCATAAGGAGGTTTGAATATTCAGTGGCCGTAACGGCCTGACAGTCACAGTCCTGAACGAGTGGGATGAGGGCCCGCCAGAAGTCTTTGATGGACTCACCAGGGAATTGAGAGCGAGTGGCGAGTACGTGCCTGGCGAAGAGCGTGTTCATCTTCTGCGTGTAGTTTTCTTTGAGAAGCATCATGGCTTCGGCGTAGGTCCTGGATCAGCGGGAATACGCTGGCGCTCAACCTTGAGTACAGGATGTGTATCTTCTGAGCCTCCGAGATAGCGCTGGGCGCCGAGTTGATATACGCCTCGAAACAAGCTAGCCAGTGATTAAAGTCCTTATTGGCGTCGCTTGATTGTGGATCCAGCTGCAGGTGATCCGGTTTGATTCGGAGGTCCATTTTTTGAAAATCTTAGAGCAATAAATTGATGCACAATCAGTTGAACAAAGACTAGAGTTGGGTACAACTGAGGCTTTATTGCTCTAAGATGTGTGGCCTCCCACAGCAGCTGGCGAAATAGCTGCTGCATGCAGGACACACATTATTTATACTCCACCTGCTGGAGCCAGCAGGCAGGGGCTACCGGCTAACCTGTACTACAGGTCCTACCATACATCACCTAATAAAGGTGTAACAGTGGTTTACCACACCGCAGAAATAGCACGGCAGCCTCCCGGGTTGGGCGGGCAGCCGCGTGGCACAGGCCTGGGGCACACTCTTGTCGGGGTTCCACGAGAGGGTCGCGGGTCAGAGGGGAATGAGTTGAGTCTCTGAAAAGCTACTTCTAAGGAGGTGCATAGTTTTACCGTCTCTTCTAGGTCGAGGGCGTTGTCTGATGTAGTTGGACCAGACACCAGCCACATAGCCGCCCCGGATGGCGAGTTCCATGTGCTGTGAGGCCGTGACGTCCTGGTAGTTGCAGTTTCACGCGAGTACATTCAGGTCGCGTATACCTGATCTGCACGGAGAATCTATGGCTCACCCGGGCATGGAGGAAGCTCAGTTTCTGTTTCTCGGTGACGGAGGGCGAGAAGGAGGCAGCGAGGTGAGCCTCAAAACAGAGGAGCCAGTGTGAAAATATCCCTTTGGCTTCAGCGGCCTGTGGGTCGAGTTCCAGTCGATTAGGTTTGAGGGCTGCTTCCATCGCGATCAGGTTTGAGGGCTGCTTCCAGATCGAGGAAGCGACCACGTACGCAGACGTGGTCGCGATCCTGAAATGGCAGTGCATGATGCCGGTGAACGAAGTGTTTGTGCGGCATCTCCTCACTCACCGCCAACGCCCCGGGGAATCGCTGGAGGAATACCTACGCGACCTGAAGGTAGTCGCGCAAAACTGCAACTACAAGGACGTCACTATGTTATTCTCTAAGTCTGAATGAAGACTGAAGACTTACAGTTAACACAAGCTCTTTATTCAAAGGGTTTGTTCTGTTTCCAGAGCTCAACTAGATGTAAAACAGTCAAGAGGTATGACCAGTGAAACTAAGGTAAGCTGCCTATGCTGAGCTGTCTCTGTGTGCTGCTGCTCACTAGCTCTGCGCTTCTCAAAGAGGCGGATCCTCCCTTGGGCTCGACCCTTTATACCCGTCACTGATGCTGCCCTCTAGTGATGCTGTGGCTGTTACATCTGTGCTGCAGTCCCTGGTGTATGTGCAGATGTACAGATGTACAGATCACTACATCCCCCCTTTTGAGTTGATATATTTCCTAAACTGGCCGCAAGAAAACTGGACAGAACAAGTGGTGAGAATAAGCAAATCTGCACACTGTGAAAATGATAAAGTAATACAGAAATAATTAAGTGTTATGAGTCCATCGTTAAAAATGTTCATATTCGTCTTGTGGGTGTGTTGAAATGTCGTCACAAATCCAGCCGGTCGGGTGCCTTACGGCTTCTGCTGGAGCGTCATAACGGTGGAGGTGGGGATGACGGTTTGATGTCATCAAGAGTACTGTCTGGCGTTGTCTGGCTAGGAACGTCCTGTGGACTAATGGACTTGGTCAAGTCCAGTGTGGGAAACACCGGCGTTGTAGGCCGAAGCATTAACAGATCCCGGCGGTTACGGCGAAAGAGTACTCCCGCCAACGACTTGACAATGTAGGACCGCGGTGCCTCCTGCCTAATCACCGTGGCTGGCTCAGACCATCCGCCTTCTGAATCCCTGATCCTGATGATGTCGCCCATGTTCAGTGGCTTGAGTGGGATGACATGTTGATCGCAGTATTGTTTTTGTTTGGACCATAGTACCCGCATTTTGCCGAGTACCAGAGCGTTATCGGGGTCTCGGAATTGAATCGCCGGTAGGGTTGTCCGGATGTTCCTGCCAAAGAGCATCTCCGCTGGCGACAGTCCTGAGCTCAATGGGGTTGCTCGGTAGGATAACAGCGCTAGGTTGATGTCCGAGCGTGAATCTGTTGCCTTGCTAATAAGCCGTTTAATGATGTGGACACCCTTTTCCACTTTCCCATTTGACTGTGGGTAGCGTGGACTGGACATCACATGCCGAAAGCTGTATCGGTCTGAGAACTCTTTCCACTCCCAGCTCACGAAGCAGGGACCATTATCTGACATTACCAGACGCGGGATTCCATGTCGCGCGAATGTCTCCTGGCACGCCTTGATGATAGATGATGACGTGAGATCATGGAGTTTCATTACCTCCGGATAGTTTGAGTAATAGTCTATGATCAAGACGTAATCACGCCCTGTGGCATGAAATAGGTCAATGCCCAATTTTGTCCACGGCGCCATTGTGAGTTTGTGTTGCTGCAGTGGTTCTTTACACTGAGCGGGTTGGTGTCTTTGACAGGTATCACATGTCATGACCATGTCCGTTATGTCTTGATTCATGCCGGGCCAGTACACAGCCTGTCATGCTCGCCTTTTGCATTTCTCAATACCTAGGTGGCCTTCATGAATCTTATGTAGCATCTCGGCGCGGAGTGTGGCCGGAATCGCAATCTGCGCATTGCGTAGCAGCAGGCCGTCAACTTCAATCAGTTCTGACTTGACATTCTGAAATTGTGGACATTGTCCCCTCTTCCAACCATGCTGGGGTAGGTGCAGCACCCTCAGTAAGGTTGCAACTTTCTGCGTCTCCTGTCGGATTAGGCAAAGCTTCTCATCCGAAGCAGGCAAATTCTCCATGCATGACTGTGTTTGGGCCTCAATTTCTCTGATAGGGGCTGATGGGACAGTCAGTCGGCAATGGCAAGCTCTCGTCCCGGGGTGTATATTTGGGCGAAATCATACCTTCGCAGCTTCATCATGCTGCGCTGCAGATGAGGTGTCATGTCATTTAGATCTTTGTCTATGATATGGACCAACGGTCTGTGGTCGGTTTCCACTATGAATGTGGGCAGGCCGTACACATAGTCATGGAACTTCAGAATCCCAGTGAGGAGTCCGAGACATTCTTTTTCGATCTGTGCATATCTGCACTCAGTTGGGGTCATGGCCCTGGACGCGTTTGCCACCGGGACCCAGTCAGACTGGTCGTCCTGTTGGAGGAGAACGGCGCCAATCCCATCCTGGCTGGCGTCAGTGGAGATCTTGGTGGGTCTGGTTGTGTCAAAGAAAGCAAGGGTCGCTGCCCTCGTTAGTTGCTGTTTGAGATCCACCTATTCATTTTGGTGACGTTGTGTCCATTCAAACGCAGTGGTCTTTTGTAGGAGATTGCGTAAAGCTGCCATCCGTGCGGACAGGTTTGGGATGAACCTGCCGAGGAAGTTGACGAAGCCCAGAAATCGTAGCACCGCCTTCTTGTCATGTGGCGTCTTCATGGTCCAGATTGCAGCGACCATCGCCTCATCAGGGCTGACACTCTGAGATGATATGGTGTCACCCAAAAAGGTTACAGACTCCTTCGCAAAAGTGCATTTTGGCTGGTTCAGTTTCAAACCGTATTTATGAATCTTCTGAAACATCTTCCTCAGGCGACAGAGGTGTTCTTCTTCAGTGATGGACCATACGATGATGTCATCCACAGAGACTCTGACACCCTCGATGTCCTCGGTCATTTGCTCCATTATCCTGTGGAAAATCTCTGACACAGAGATAATGCCAAAGGGCATGCGATTGAAGCAGAAACGTCCAAATGGCGTGTTGAGTGTACACAGTAATCTGCTCAAATCATCGAGCTGTATCTGCCAAAACCCCTGCGAGGCGTCGAGTTTGGTGAAGATGCGAGCATTCGCCATCTCAGATGTGATCTCTTCACGCTTGGGGATGGGGTAGTGTTCCCAGCGAATGTTCTGGTTCAGGTCCTTTGGGGCTATGCATATGTGAAGATCTCCAGAAGGTTTCTTAACACAGACGATGGAACTAACCCAGTCAGTCGGCTGTGTGACTCACGATATTAAGCCTTGTGACTGCAGTCTGTTGAGTTCCGCTTTCAATTTCTCCCGCAGTGGAGTTGGAACCCTCCTGGGCGTCTGAATGACGGGTTTGCCGTCTGTCTTCAGCATGATTTTGTATTGGCAGGATAAGGTGCCCATGCCTTTGAATACGTCGGGGTATTCTTGTAGCATGCTGTGGATTTTAGCTTCCAGGCTTGATGGATCCTGGGTGTGCATGTAAATGCGTTGCACCAACCGCAGGTCTTTGCAGACCTGAGCACCTAATAGTGATCATTTGTTGTTGTCTACAATCTTGAATCGTAGCTGCTTGCGTATCGTCTTGCTGTCCACCCGGAGATGGCGCGATCCCTTTGAGGCGATCTGATTGCCGTTGTAGTCCTTCAGCCGACATGCAGCAGGTATTATTTCATGGTCTCCTGGAATCGAATGGAGATCCTTGCTAGTGAGGAGATTAGCTGAGGCCCTAGTGTCAAGCTTGAAGACTAATGGAAAGTCATTGACTTGCACAGTCGCAGTATACTCACTGCTGGAATCAATGCTGTTGATCGGATGAGGCATGGTGATTGTTGCGTCATGTTCCTCGATTGTCTCGATCGTGTCCACAACAAGCGAGTTGTCGCAAGCGAGGTTGTCCTCGTCCGAGGAATACTCATCATTGGGTTTTTTGTGGTCCATTGAATCTATACTTCTAACATTGAAGTTCATGTGTTTCTGTCTAGTTGTCTTCATTAGCAGTGCAGCTCTGCACTCTGAGGCAAAGTGATTGTACTTGCCACACTTTAAACATTGTTTTCCAGAATCTGGACATTGCCCTTTTAAGTGGGCACGTCCGCAGCAGGGGCACGTCATGACACTGTCCCTCCACACTCGCGCATGCTTCTGTGTCAAATCTTCGTGCGAACTGCGCATGTGTGTGGCCTACATCCAGGTTCGCGCGTGCGGGATCGCAGCTAGAGGAGCGCCTTCTGGAAGCCTGGGCCACCATTTTGACGGGATCAACCTCGTGGTGAAGGCCTTGGTCCCGGTAAGTAAACTCCTCATATTCTTCTTTACTTTTTTCATAAGTAGAGCATCTTTGCATGGCTGTTTCTAGGGTTCGGTCTTTTCGTTTAAGTAAGAATTTTCTAAGTCTCTCATCAGATATACCATTGACTATCTGGTCTCTGATGAGGGAGTTACGGAGGTTTTCAAAGTTGCAGGATTGAGCTAGTAATTTTAAATCAGTAACAAAATTGCTGAAAGATTCTCCCGGTTTTTGCAAACGCCTGGTGAACTTGAACCTTTCAAATATCTCATTGACTTCAGATTGACAGTGGGTTTCAAATCTTTTGATGATTATTTCCAGCTTGCCCTTGTCCTTCCCTGCCAGGTAGGTAAAGGAATTATATATTTCTAGTGCCTGCCGCCCAGCCAGGGATAAGAGCAAGGCTATATTTTGAACTGTTGTATAAAAAGTTTCCGATTGGAATGCATATTACCAGTGATCTGGAGCAGGCGTGGAGGTTGGATTGGGTCCATCGTGCCGATTGGTATCTGAAGGGTCCAAATGCTACGAGGCCTTCCGTGGTCGAATGTCTGGTTTAAGTCCTCTTCTCTTGCTGTTGTCTAGTTAGCTTGCTGGAATCACTCCTAGTACCATATGTTATTCTCTAAGTCTGAATGAAGACTGAAGACTTACAGTTAACACAAGCTCTTTATTCAAAGGGTTTGTTCTGTTTCCAGAGCTCAACTAGATGTAAAACAGTCAAGAGGTATGACCAGTGAAACTAAGGTAAACTGCCTATGCTGAGCTCTCTCTGTGCGCTGCTGCTCACTAGCTCTGTGCTTCTCAGAGGCAGAACCTCCCTTGGGCTCGCCCTTTATTCCCGTCTCTGATGCTGCCCTCTAGTGGTGCTGTGACTGTTACATCTGTGCTGCAATCCCTGGTGTATGTGCAGATGTATGTACAGATGTACAGATCACTACAGTCACGGCCTCACAGCATATGGAACTCGCCATCCAGGACACCTATGTGGCTGGAGTCCGGTCCAACTACGTCAGACAGCGCCTGCTCGAAAAGGGCGCCCTCGACCTAGAAGAGACGGTAAACTATGCACCTCCTTAGAAGTAGCTTTCCCCTCCGACCACGCGATCCCCTCATGGATACTCGACCAGAGAGTGCCCCAGGCCTGTGCCGTGCGGCTGCCCGCCCAACCCGGTGGGCTACCCTGCTATTTCTGCGGCCAGCACCAGCACCCCAGGCTGCATTGCCTGGCTAGGAACGCGAC
The DNA here is from genome assembly GCF_902713615.1 of Scyliorhinus canicula. NCBI lineage: Eukaryota > Metazoa > Chordata > Chondrichthyes > Carcharhiniformes > Scyliorhinidae > Scyliorhinus > Scyliorhinus canicula. The sequence goes on along the minus strand of NC_052152.1, from coordinate 104,343,053 downwards.
CTGTAGTGACTGTGGCAAGAAAGGACACTTTGCCAAAGTCTGCCTGGCCAGATCCAAAACTCCTAAATCACTGGCCCGACTTTCAGGCTCCTAGGCCGATAGACCCCGCAGCGTGGCTGCGTGTTTGCCAGCACCGCCCCCTTCGGATGCGTCATCTGCCTCGTGCTGTCCGTGGGGCCAGCCATCTTTGACTCTACCCAACACGTGCGACTCACGAGGGCCGCCATCTTAGCTGCCATCTCCCACACGGCCCGCCATGTGAGACTCATGGGGCCGCCATCTTGGCCTCCATCTTCAGGGCCGCCGGACACGTGTAACTGACGGGTCTGCCATCTTGGCCGCCATCTTCATCGCCGCCCAACACGTGCGACCGATGGGGGCAGCCATATTGGGACCACCCCACCTCCTCTGACCACGCCGGTTACCCGCAACCCGGCGCTGTCACCCTTGACCAGCAAGCACCTCAGGAACTTGATGATGACCGTCCCGGTCAATGGGCACGAAACGCCCTGCCTATTTACGCTGGGAGCACAGAGAGCTTCGTACATCCAGACACGGTAAGGCCATGTTCTCTCCAAATTACCCCGCATTTTAAACAATCTCCCTCGCTTCCGGATCGCATTCAGTGCAGATCCAGGGGTACTGTGTCGCGAACCTCGCGATATAAGGCGCCAAGTACGCCAATTTTAAACGATATGTCCTCCCCGATCTCTGCGCTCCTCTCCTGTTGGGACTGGACTTCCAGTGGAACCTCAGGAGCCTGACCCTGAAGTTCAGCAGGCCCCTACCCCCTCTCACCATATGTAGCCTCGTGACCCTAAAGGTCTACCCCCCGCCCCGACTCTTCGCGAACCTCACCGCCAACTGTAAAACTGTCGCCACCAGGAGCAGGCGGTACAGTATCCAGGACAGGACTTTTATCAAGTCCGAAGTCCAGTGGTTCTGAAGGGAGGGGATCATCAAGGCCAGTAATAGCCCCTGGAGAGCCCAGGTGGTGGTCGTCAGGACTGGGGAGACGAACCGGATGGTTGTAGACGACAGCCAAACCATAAACCGGTACACGCAACTCGATGCGTACCCCTTCCCCGGATAGCGGACATGGTGAATCAGATTGCACACTACCGAGCGTTCTCCACGGTGGATCTGAAGTCTGCATACCACCAGCTCCCAATCCGCCCAGAAGATCGCCACTACACAGCCTTTGAGGCAGGCGGCTGCCTCTTCCACTTCCTCCGGGTCCCCTTCGGCGTCACCAATGGGGTCTCGGTCTTCCAAAGAGCGATGGACTGAATGGTGGACCAGTACGGGCTGCGGGCCACATTTCCGTACTTGGACAACGTTACCATCTGCAGCCATGATCAGCAGGACCATGATGCCAATCTTCAGAAGTTTCTCCAAACTGCCCAAGCCCTCAATCTCACCGATAACAAGGAGAAATTCATTTTCCACACAACCCGTCTGGCCATCCTCGGCTATGTCGTGGGAAACGGAGTCCTAGGGCCTGACCCTGACCGTATACGCCCCCTTCTGCAACTCCCCCTCCCCCATTGCCCCAAGGCCCTGAAAAGATGCCTCGGGTTTTTTTCGTATAATGCCCAGTGGGTCCCTAACTATGCGGACGAAGCCCGCCCACTGATCAAAGCCACCATCTTCCCACTGGCGGCTGAGGCCCGCCAGGCCTTCAGCCGCATCAAGGCAGATACTGCCAAAGCCGTGATGCGTGCGGTGGACGAATCCATCCCCTTCCAGGTGGAGAGCGACGCGTCAGAGGTTGCCCTCGCTGCTACCCTTAATCAGGCAGACAGGCCGGTAGCACTTTTTTTCCCGTACCCTCAACGCCTCCGAGATTCAACACTCCTCAGTCGAAAAAGAAGCTCAAGCCATTGTGGAAGCTGTGCTGCATTGGAGGCACTACCTCACTGATAGGAGGTTCACGGTCGGTATCCTTCATGTTCGACAATACATAGCGGGGCAAGATCAAGAACGATAAAATCTTGAAGTGGAGGATCGAACTCTCCACCTATAACTACGATATTCTATATCGTCCAGGGAATCTCAGATGCCCTGTCCTGCGGCACTTGCGCCAGCGCGCAAGATGACCGACTCCGGGCCATCCACAACGACCTCTGCCACCCGGGGGTCAGCCGGCTTTCCCACTACATCAAGGCCCGCAACCTGCCGAGGAGGTCAGGGCCATGACCAGGAACTGCCAAATCTGCACGGAGTGTAAGCTGCACTTCTATCGACCAGACAAGGCCCACCTGGTAAAAGCATCCCGGCCCTTTGAGCGCCTCAGCTTCGACTTCAAAAGGCCCCTCCCCTCTACCTGTGGTGAATGTATTATACTAATAATCCACCACTGTATTTGTATCTGTGCTGTTGCACTTGTATTTGTATCTGTGCTATCATGTTGCCCTTGTGGGGTTCTCCTATGGGTTATTGTATGGCATTATCCATAGGGGAACATGTTGGGGCATGTATGGGCTCCGCCCATGGCTCCTCCCCCTTGAAGGGAGGTATAAAAAGCAGTCGACCTGCAGGCAGTTCTCAGCATTGGTTCAGTCGCAGGCAGGCACTGTTGTAAGTTGATTAAAGCCACGGCTTACTTCTACTCATGTCTCGAGTGAATTGATGGTCGCATCACTCCCGACCGCAACACATATTTTCTCAACGCCGTTGACGAGTACTCCCGCTTCCCCTTTGCAATCCCTTGCCCCGACATGACCGCGGCCACCGTCATTAAGGCCCTGCATCGTATCTTCACCTTATTTCGTTTTCCACTTCCGTCCATAGTGACCTCGTTTATGAGCGACGAACTGCATCAGTACCTGCTCAGTAAGGGCATCGCCTCGAGCAGGACTTCCAGTTTCAACCCCCGGGGAAACGGGCAGTTGGAGAGGGAGGAGGCGATGGTGTGGAAGGCCGTTCTCCTGGCCCTATGATCTAGGAGTCTCCCAGTTTCCCGCTGGTCCTCCCCGATGCGCTCCACTCCATTAGGTCACTCCTTTGCACAGCTACGAACGAGACCCCTCATGACCGCCTATTTGTCTTCCCCAGGAAATCCACCTCCGGGGTCCCGCTTCCGCCCTGGCTGACGACACCGGGGCCTGTCCTCCTCCAAAAACACGTGAGGAGCCATAAGTCCGACCCCCTGGTCGAGAGGGTCCAGCTCCTTCACGCCAACCCTCAGTATGCCTACGTGGCGCACCACGACGGCCGACAAGATAGTCTCCCTCCAGGACCTGGCACCCGCAGGTTCCCCTACGACCATCAACTACCCCCCCCACCCTACACCGAACATCGCCCCCGCCCCTATATGGCCTACACCCCCTCCCTTACACCCCCTCCCCCATCGCCGACCTACAGGTGTGAAGCTCCAGAAGACACGCTCCCGGAGTCAACTGCCATGCCCGCAGCGACGAGTTCAACATCCATGCCCGCAGCTAAACCAGAGCTCAGGTGATCACAGCGAACGATCAAGGTGCCAGACAGACTCAACCTGTGAGCCTACTTCACCCCCGCTGGACTTCAATTTTTAACAGGGGGTGAATGTGGTGAATGTATTACTGTGACCATTCACCACTGTATTACATTACATTACATTGTACTATGTTGCTGCCCTTGTGGGCTCCACCTATGGACCATTGTATTACATTACATTACATTGCATCATGTTGGTGCCCTTGTGGGCTCCGCCCCCTCAGGGGAGGTATATAGATCTGCTGCCTGCAGGCGGCTCTCAGTACAGAGCAGTCGCAGGCAGGCACAGTTCTAGCTGATTAAAACCACTGTTCACTTCAACTCTCCATCTCGTGTGAATTGATGGTCGCATCAATAACGTATTAATTTATTCTTTCAAAGGTAAGGGGATGTTGTGACATCATGGTTGTGTTCTGATTCCCTGTTGACCACTAGGGATCTCACTACTATATAAGTGAATGTTAAAGTCAGCTGACCTCAGACTGACTGGAGAGCCGGCTTGTGTATGATTATTCTGTTATTCACCTGTGCTTTTATATATAGTTTACCCACAGTTAATTTTAATAAATTGTTTACAGCCTGAGCTACAAGTATTCTTGTAATAAATCAGGCCACCTGACAAGAACATTACAACCCAGTTTGTGGCCTCCTTATTCTTCCTATCCAAAGTGCAGCACCTCATACTTTTTAAAAAAATAATTTTTATTGGAATTTTTTACAGAAAATATAAAAATATAACAACAAGTGTTAATATGCAACTAACTGCCCCATAACACCCACAAATACCCCCAAACCGTAACATCACATGTATCACACTCCCCCCACCCACCCCCAACAAGAAAACTTAACCATAAATTAAAATTAAATAAATCAAATTTAAATAAAATAAATAAACATAGTCATCGTCCCCCGTTCTCCCCCCCCCCCCCAACCCCCCCGGGTTGCTGCTGTTACTGTCCCAGTACCCTATCGTTGAGCCAAAAAGTCGAGGAAAGGTTGCCACCGCTTAAAGAACCCTTGCACCGATCCTCTCAGGGCGAACTTGACCTTCTCTAGCTTAATGAAACCCGCCATGTCATTGATCTAGGTCTCCACGCTTGGGGGCCTCGCGTCCTTCCATTGTAGCAAAATCCTTCGCCGGGCTACTAGGGACGCAAAGGCCAGCACGCCGGCCTCTTTCACCTCCTGCACTCCCGGCTCTACCCCAACCCCAAAGATCGTGAGTCCCCATCCTGGCTTGACCCTGGATCCCACCACCCTTGACACTGTCCTCGCCACCCCCTTCCTGAACTCCTCCAGTGCCGGGCATGCCCAGAACATATGGGCATGGTTCGCTGGACTCCCCGAGCACCTGACACACCTATCTTCACCCCAAAAGAACCTACTCATCCTCGTCCCAGTCATGTGGGCCCTATGCAGCACCTTGAATTGAATGAGGCTAAGCCACGCACACGAGGAGGAAGAATTAACCCTCTCCAGGGCATCACCCATGTCCCGTCTTCGATCTGTTCCCCCAGTTCCCCCTCCCACTTCGTTTTCAGCTCCTCTACTGACGCCTCTTCCACCTCCTGCATAAGCTTGTAGATATCGGATATCTTCTCCTCCCCGACCCAGACCCCCGAAAGCACCCTGTCACTCACCCCCCTCGCGGGGAGCGCAGGGAATCGCTCCACCTTCCGGCTAGCAAATGCGTTTACCTGCAGATATCTAAACATGTTTCCCGGAGGGAGCCCAAATTTCTCCTCCAACTCCCCCAGGCTCGCAAACCTTCCGTCGATAAACAGGTCCGTCAGCTGTCTAATGCCCGCTCTGTACCATCCCTGAAATCCCCCATCAATGTTCCCCGGGACGAACCTATGGTTCCCCCTTAACGGAGCCTCCATCGAGCCCCCCAATTCTCCCCTATGTCGCCTCCACTGCCCCCAAATCTTGAGGGTAGCCGCCACCACCGGACTCGTGGTATACCTCGTGGGAGGGAGCGGCCACGGCGCCGTTACCAGGGCCCCCAGGCTTGTATCCCCACAGGACGCTCTCTCCATCCGTTTCCATGCTGCCTCCTCCCCCTCCATCACCCACTTACGCACCATCGATACGTTGGCCGCCCAGTAGTACCCCGAGAGGTTGGGCAACGCCAGCCCCCCCCCCATCTCTACCCCCCTCCAATAAGACCCTCTTCACCCTCGGGGTGCCATGCGCCCAAACAAATCCCATGATGCTGCTGGTCACCCTTCTAAAAAAGGCCCTAGGGATAAAGATGGGCAAGCACTGGAAGAGGAACAAGAACCTCGGGAGAACCGTCATTTTGACGGATTGCACTCTGCCCGCCAGCGATAGCGGCACCATGTCCCACCTTTTAAATTCCTCCTCCATCTGTTCCACTAGTCTGGTGAAGTTAAGCTTATGGAGAGCCCCCCAACCCCTGGCCACCTGCACCCCCAGGTACCTGAAACTCTTCACTTCCCTCCTGAAAGGGAGCCTCCCAATTCCTTCCTCTTGATCTCCCGGGTGCACTACAAATACTTCGCTCTTTCCTAAATTTAGCTTATAGTCCGAGAAGCCCCCAAATTCCGCTAACAGCTCCATCACCCCCGGCATTCCCCCCTCTGGGTCCGCCACATATAACAGCAGGTCGTCCGCATACAGCGATACCCGGTGCTCCTCCCCACCCCGCACCAGACCCCTCCACTTCCCTGACTCCCTCAACGCCATGGCCAGCGGTTCAATCGCCAGTGCAAAGAGCAGGGGGGACAGGGGACACCCCTGCCTGGTCCCTCGATAGAGCCTAAAGTACTCCGATCTCCTTCCATTTGTGACTACACTCACCATCGGAGCCGCGTAAAGCAGCCTCACCCATTTGATGAATCCCTCCCCAAATCCAAACCTCTCCAGCACCTCCCACAGGTACCCCCACTCAACTCTATCAAACGCTTTCTCTGCGTCCAGCGCCACCACTATCTCCGCCTCCCCCTCCACTGCCGGCATCATGATAACATTGAGCAGTCTCCGCACATTCGTGTTGAGCTGCCGCCCCTTGACAAATCCTGTCTGATCTTCGTGAATTACCTCTGGCACACAATCCTCTATCCTGGTAGCCAGGATCTTCGCCAGCAACTTAGCGTCCACGTTAAGGAGCGAGATAGGCCTATATGATCCACACTGCAAGGGGTCCTTATCCCGTTTTAGGATCAAAGAGATCAGTGCCCGCGACATCGTCGGGGGCAAAGCCCCCCCCCTCCCACGCCTCATTGAAGGTTCGCACCAACAGGGGACCCACCAGGTCCGCATACTTTTTATAAAATTCCACCGGGAACCCGTCCGGCCCCGGGGCCTTACCTGACTGCATTTGTCCGATCCCCCTGACTAGCTCCTCCAACTCTATCGGCGCCCCCAGCCCCTCTACCACCCTCTCTTGAACCCTTGGGAAACATAGACTGTTCATGAAGCTCTCCATCCCCTCTCTCCCCCTCGGAGGTTCCGACCTGTACAATCCCTCGTAAAAGTCCCTAAAGACCCCGTTTACTTCTGTCCCCTTCTGCACTACATTTCCACCCCATCCTTCACTCCACCAATTTCCCTAGCCGCATCTCGCCTACGGAGCTGATGCGCCAACATCCTGCTCGCCTTCTCTCCATACTCACATACCGCTTCCTGCGCCCTCCTCCACTGTGTCTCCACCTTTCTGGTGGTCAACAAGTCAAATTTGGCCTGCAAACTGCACCGTTCTCCCAGTAACCCTTCCTCTGGTGCCTCCGCATATCTCCTGTCCACCTCCAGGAGCTCTCCCGCCAGTCTCTCCCTCTCCTTCCTCTCCCTCCTTTCCCTGTTGGCCCGGATGGAGATCAGCTACCCCCGGATCACTGCTTTCAGAGCCTCCCAGACCATCCCCACCTGGACCTCCCCGTATCATTGGTATCCAGATACCCCTCAATGCTTCTCCGAACCCTCTTACACACCTCGTCCTCTGCCAGCATCCCCACATCCAGGCGCCAGAGCGGGCGCTGGTCCCGTGCCTCCCCCATCTCCAGATCAACCCAGTGCGGGGCATGGTGCGAAATCGCTATGGCCGAGTACTCGGCATCCTGCACCCTCGGAATCAATCCCCTGCTCAGGACAAAAAAGTCTATCCGGGAATAAACCCTATGGACATGAGAGAAAAAGGAATACTCCCATGCTCTCGGCCTCCCAAACCTCCAGGGATCCACCCCTCCCATCTGGTCCATGTATCCCCTCAGCACTTTGGCCGCCGCCGGTCTCCTACCCGTCCTTGAACTGGACCGGTCCAGTGTGGGATCCAGCACTGTGTTAAAATCTCCCCCCATGATCAGGCCCCCTGCCTCCAGGTCCGGGATGCGGCCCAACAATCGCCTCATGAAGCCAGCATCATCCCAATTCGGGGCATATATATTAACCAGCACCACCTTCTCTCCCTGCAGCCTACCCTTCACCATAATATATCTGCCCTCCTTGTTCGACACCACCTCAGCCGCCTCAAACGGCACCCTCTTCCCCACCAGAATCGCCACCCCCCGGTTCTTCGCGTCCAATCCTGAGTGAAAAACCTGCCCCACCCACCCCTTCCTCAAACGAACCTGGTCCGCCACCTTCAGGTGGGTCTCCTGGAGCATAGCCACGTCCGCCTTCAACCCCCTTAGTTCTCTTAACCGGCCCGTTCAACCACCTCACGTTCCAGGTAATCAGCCGGATCAGAGGGCAACCCGCCCCCCTCCCCCGCCGACTAGCCAAAGCTTGGCAGATGTTCGCCCCAGGCCAGCACACCCCGCTCGACCCGTTCCCCATGGCGATAACACCTCTCCTCTTCCCCCCCGGCCCCCATCGGCTCCTTCCTACTCGTTCCAGCAGCATCCCGGTATCTCTCCCCACTCTCCAGGCTAGAACCCCTCCTAGCCGTGACGCACCCTCCATGGTACTCCCGTGAGTCAGCTGACTTCTGCTGACCCCGGCAGCTCCCGCCAAAACCTATCCCCTCCCGGCATGGGGTCATCCCCCTCTTGCCACAACTCCTTGGCATTGCTGCAGCGCGGGAAAGAAGACCCGTAGAGGCCCCGCCCCCACCGCAAGCTCCACCCCCCCTACCCCACAGCGCGGGAAACCAGAGGAAAGCCCGCGCTTTCACACTGCCACACCCCACCCTTCTGACGCAGTTCCCCAAAATCCAGTTTCACCTCAATCCCCAGCCCCGTACAGAAGAGAACATATAGAACACAAACCCCCAACACTCCCCACCTACCCCACAACCATGCCCAACAAACAAACCCACCCGTAACCAGAGCAAACAGAAAACCAGCATACATAACCCACATGTCGAAGTTAAAAAAGTTGAAACAGTTGAAACAAAACAGCCACAGCGGAAACAACGACGGCCAAAGTATGTCCCCAGGCCCTAGCTCGAGTCCAGCTTCTCCGCCTGTACAAAGGCCCACGCCTCCTCCGGGGACTCGACGTAATGGTGCTGGTCCTTGTATGTCACCCACAGGCGCGCAGGCTGCAACATTCTAAACCTGACCTGCTTGGCATGAAGCATCACCTTCGTCCGGTTGAACCCGGCCCGCCGCTTAGCCACCTCTGCACTCCAGTCCTGGTAGATCCTCACTACCCAATTCTCCCATTTACTGCTCCTCTCTTTCTTGGCCCAGCGCAGCACACACTCCCGGTCACTGAATCGGTGGAACCGCACCAGCACCGCCCTCGGGGGCTCACCTGCCTTGGGCCTCCTGGCCATCACTCTGTGCGCTCCCTCAAGCTCCAGGGGCAAATGGAAGGACCCCACTCCCATCAACGAGCTCAGCATCGTGGTCACATACGCCGGGAGATCCGACCTCTCCAGCCCCTCCGCCAGGCCCAGGATCCTCAGATTCTTTCGCCTAGTGCGAACGTCCTGCTCCTCCAAGCGGTCCTGCCACTTTTTATGTAGTGCCTCGTGCAACTCCACTTTCCCCACGAGGACCACGGCCTCCTCCTCCCTTTCAACGGCCTGCTGCTGCAACTCCCGAATAGACTCCTCCTGGGCCGCCTGGGTCCCAAGCAGCTTGTTCGTAGTTGCATTCATGGAGTCCAGCAGCTCAGCCTTCAGCTCAGCAAAACAACGTAGGAGCGAGGCCTGTTGCTCCTGCGCCCACTTCCACCAGTCCTCGGGTGTTGCGCCGGCCGCCATTTTGTTTTCCTTCCCCCGTTTTTTTTTGGGAGTTGCTGCAGCCTTTTTCTTCGTCCCACTCCGGGTGAGCACCATATAGTGTGGGGCAAGTTCTTCCAGGCACCTTGCCCCACCGGGATGCGTAAAAACAGCGCCGTTTGGGGCCCTCGAAACGGCCCAAAAGTCCCTAAATAGCGGGAGCTGCCGAACGTGTGGCTTAGCTCCGCATAGCCACAACCGGAAGACCAGCACCTCATAATTATACTGAAACGTACTTGCTAATTGTCTATCAAAATGATCAATGTCTTCTGTATTTTGTCGCAATCTTCCTTCAGACTAACTGCACACACCAGTTTGGTTGCATGTGTCATTTAGAAGTTGTATGATTTGCCAGTCAAATTTATTTATTACAATGGCAACTTCCATTATTCGTGTGAATTAAGTTTATCATTGCCGGAAGTGTCTCTGGAAGCTAAACATTAACCTTCAAATGCTGCGAGTGACCAGGGAGAAAAATCATATTTGAAAGCATTGTTTTTTTCGTCATACTTTTTCATTGATTACTTCTGTTTATAAAAATGTTGGTGGTAAGAAATGTGGTGATATAACCACTGTAGATATGTGTACTTGCAGTAGGGGGATGTATGCCTGTACCTGTAATACAGGTTCCTCCGGTAAGCCCCTGCCGGCTAGCTCCGCCCACAGGGAGCTGGTGTATAAATATGCGTGTGAGTAACTGAGATCCTCATCTACAGCTACCGCCAGAGGAATAGCATCACACAGCAATAAAGCCTCGATTATACATGTCTCGAGTCTTTGTGTGCAATTGTTTTTATTTATTTATTTTTTTTTAATTTAGAGTACACAATTCAATTTTTCCAATTAGGGGGCAATTTAGCATGGCCAATCCACCTACCCTGCACATCTTTGGGTTGTGGGGGCGAAACCCACGCAAACACGGGGAGAATGTGCAAACTCCACACGGACAGTGACCCAGAGCCGGGATCGAACCTGGGACCTTGGCGCCGTGAGGCCGCAGTGCTAACCCACTGCACCACTGTGCTGCCCACTTTGTGTCCAATTGTTAGCGCCACAAGAAAACGACTGTTGGACTGGCATCAGAAAGGATGCAATGAGGGTGGAAAGGTGAAAGACCACAATGATCCACTTGTCAGATGGCCAGCTTGAGGGCATGGTGGCTGGAGGAGGGAAGTCAGGTAAAACCTCCAAGAAAACATGCAACGCTCGTCTGGACACGGATTATAAAAGTTGCTAACAGGACCTAAGTTTTATCAGAGACAGAGAGGATGAGAAAACACAAAATTCTTGATATATCGTTTGTGAAGAAATGTGGCATTACACACGTGAATAAAGGCCAGATGTAATCTTTAGGTGATGTGGGGTTATGGAGAGCGGGGATAAGGTGAATAGAAGTAATTAATTCCGCATTTTAAACTTTGTAGTGTAATTCCAATCCAAGTTCCTTGGTTCACACAGGCCATTGTAAACTTGTGGCACTGGAGCTACACCCTCCTGCCAGATGCTATGCTTCAGCGTGACAGATTCAACAGCCAGATTTTGTTACAAATGTGGACATTATGAAAAAATGAAAATCGCTGATTGCCACAAGTAGGCTTCAAAATTAAGATACTGTGAAAAGCTCCTAGTTGCCACATTCTGGTGCCTATTCGGGGAGGTTGGTTCGGGAATTGAACCCGCGCTGCTGGCCTTGTTCTGCTTTACAAGCCACTGTGCATTAGAATTTTGAACCATAAAGCAGAAACGGATTGCATGCTAACATGTGATTTGTAACATTCCATAATAAAATAAATGCAGGTTGACAAATGAAATGAAATGAAATGAAAATCGCTTATTGTCACGAGTAGGCTTCAATGAAGTTACTGTGAAAAGCCCCTAGTCGCCACATTCTGGCGCCTGTCCGGGGAGGCTGGTACGGGAATCGAACCGTGCTGCTGGCCTGCTTGGTCTGCTTTAAAAGCCAGCGATTTAGCCCAGTGAGCTAAATTGTGTGATGTTCATTCTTCAGAATGAAATGCATCATAATTAAGTGCTGGGAGGAATATCATTGAAACATTTGAGAACAAGAATGATAAAGGCAGAAAATCATTTATATTGGTGGAGATGCCGTCAGGGTCGATATTGACATCAAAATAACGAAGTATTAAAACCATAGAGGGTGGCTTTCCCGTCCACAGGCTCTCGTTCTCCACTTCCGGCGGAAGCATTTCTCTGCTGCACCGGCGAACCGGCCGGACAGGTTTCGGAGCTGCGCGGCCTCGGGAGCCTCCGGTGTTGCGCGGCGTGGGTGCGCAGTGGTTGGGGTGACGTCGGGCCCTGGTGGCGCTGTTCATCACCATGGCGGCGGAGAGCAACCCTAAAGCTCTCACCCGCAGACCCGTCCTGCTCAGCAAGATCGAGGGCTTCCAGGACGTGGTGAACATGGCGGCCATCATCCCCAAAGAAGATGGAGTTATCAGTGTCAGTGAGGACAGGTCCGTATGAGGACAGAGACAAGAGGGCGGGGGGCGAGAGGAGATGGGACGGGAGGGGGCATGAGAGGAGGAGGAGGATGGGGACGAGGGGTGGGTGGGAAGGGGGGACGAGGGGTGGGTGGGAAGGGGGGACGAGGGGTGGATGGGAAGGGGGGCGAGGGGTGGAGTAGGAAAGGGGGGACGAGGGGTGGAGTAGGAAAGGGGGGACGAGGGGTGGAATAGGAAAGGGGGGACGAGGAGTGGGTGGGAAAGGGGAGGGGTGGAGTGGGAAAGTGGGGGTGGAGTGGGAAGGGGGTGTGGATTGGGAAAGTGGGGGTGGAGTGGGAAGGGGGTGTGGATTGGGAAAGGGGGGTGGCGTGGGAAGGAGGGGGTGGCGTGGGAA
>NC_052152.1:104255087-104330427 GCF_902713615.1 Scyliorhinus canicula | reverse complement strand
CCTCCTCCCCCCCGCCCCAGTCTCCTCCTCCCCCCCCCCCAGTCTCCCCTCCCCCCCCCCAGTCTCCTCCTCCCCCCGCCCCAGTCTCCTCCTCCCCCCGCCCCAGTCTCCTCCTCCCCCCGCCCCAGTCTCCTCCTCCCCCCGCCCCAGTCTCCTCCTCCCCCCGCCCCAGTCTCCTCCTCCCCCCGCCCAGTCTCCTCCCCCCGCCCAGTCTCCTCCCCCCCCGCCCCAGTCCCTCCTCCCCCCCCCAGTCTCCTCCCCCCCGCCCCCGTCTCCTCATCCCCCGCCCAGTCTCCTCCTCCCCCCGCCCCAGTCTCCTCCCCCCCCACCCAGTCCTCCCCCCCCGCCCCAGTCTCCTCCTCCCCGCCCCAGTCTCCTCCTCCCCCGCCCAGTCCCCTCCCCCCGCCCCAGTCTCCTCCTCCCCCGCCCCAGTCTCCTCCCCCCACACTCTCCCCTCTCCCCCCCCCCCCCCCCCCCCCCCCCCCCCCCCCCCCCCCCCCCCCCAGTCTGAGGGGGCACATTATTGAAACTTACAGGATACTGCGAGGCGTGGATAGAGTGGACGTGGAGAAGATGTTTCCACTTGTAGGAAAACTAGAACCAGAGGACACAATCTCAGACTAAAGAGACAATCCTCTAAAACAGAAATGAGGAGGAATATCTTCAGCCAGAGGGCGGTGAATCTGTGGAACTCTTCGCCACAGAAGGCTGTGGAGGCCAAATCACCTGAGATAGATAGGTTCTTGATTAATAAGGGGATCAGGGGTAATGGGGATGAGAAAAATATCAGCCATAATTGAATGGCGGAGCAGACTCGATGGGCCGAATGTCCTAATTCTGCTCCTATGTCTTATGGCGAGGGGGAACGAGTTGGGGAGATAAGGGGTGGGGCGAGCAGGGATGGGGTGCCGAGTGAGGCAGAGTAGGAGAGGTGGTCTGCTGTGGACCAAATGATTTAGCTAAATGTAGTTTTTTCTGCACTCTACTCGGTTGCCCAGTTTCTCCACTATCATTTGATATGAAATGAAGCGTTAAAGGTGAAGCTTTTCATGGGAAGCTGGAAGTTTTTCTAACCGTCAAATCTGTTTATAGCTCATGTGGTCGGGTTCTGAGAGTCAGGTAGCCAAGTGGAAGGAAGTTGTTGATACTGCCCTGAAATGTGTCTTTCACTCGTGACTTGGAAAAATCATTCATCACTTCCAAAAAGTTAACAGTTAAAATGCTGGCTGGAGGAAGGCCACTCATGCATTTCTCAAATGTTATTCTGTTCTCTTCACCCATTCTTGTAAGTATTCTTTCTGCAAGAACAGATCTCTGATTCCAACAGGTTGTGGTCTTACTCTTTGCTACCTTAACATAGAACATAGAACATTACAGCGCAGTACAGGCCCTTCGGCCCACGATGTTGCACCGTTCTGTGAAACCCTTCTCAAGTCCTTCTACACTATTCCCTTATCGTCCATATGCCTATCCAATGACCATTTGAATGCGTTTAGTGTTGGCGAGTCCACTACTGTTGCAGGCAGGGCATTCCACGCCCTTACTACTCTCTGAGTAAAGAACCTACCTCTGACATCTGTCCTATATCTATCTCCCCTCAATTTAAAGCTATGTCCCCTCGTGCTAGACATCACCATCCGAGGAAAAGGCTCTCGATGTCCACCCTATCTAATCCTCTGATCATCTTGTATGCCTCAATTAAGTCACCTCTTAACCTTCTCTGTAACGAAAACAGCCTCAAGTCCTTCAGCCTTTCCTCATATGATCTCCCCTCCATACCCGGCAACATTCTTGTAAATCTCCTCTGTACCCTTTCCAATGCTTCCACATCCTTCCTATAATGTGACGACCAGAACTGCACACAATACTCCAAATGCGGCCGCACCAGAGTTTTGTACAGCTGCAACATGACCTCATGGCTCCGAAACTCAATTCCTCTACCAATAAAAGCTAACACACCGTACGCCTTCTTAACAACCCTCTCAACCTGGGTGGCAACTTTCAGGGATCTATGGACATTAACGGAAGTGATTTTATTTTTTCCTTGAATTGTACAGCAGACTTTTTGAAGCATGGGCTAGACTTCTTGTATAATGGAACTTTGTTCCTGTGCCTCAATGGACTCCTCTCTGACTGAGAATGCTGGGAATTTGTGACGCGAGTGATTTAGTTGCAGATATTAGTTGAGAGCACACTGAGTAGCAGGATTGGGGGTTCACCTCCTCTGCTGGCTGCCAGTTCAGTGCAGCTCTCAGGGAGTGGTGCCTGGCATTTTCAGTGAAACTGAGGCCCTGTCTTCCTACTCAGGTAGACAGAAAAGATTCAAACAGCACAATTTGAATGTTGGAACAGAACACCGTTCGGCCCTTCGAGCCTATTCTGCCATTCATTTCGGTCATGTCAGACTTGTACTCAACTCAATGGACCTGTTCTGTATCCCTTATTCAATCTAGTCTTGAAAACAGCAATTATCTTAGTTTCTACGGCCCAAAACTAGGTTCCAATTACTACATTTTGTGTCGCAAACGTGCTTTACCTCCTGAAGTAGAGCAGACAGGTCTCATCACCTCCTGGCCACCACTCTTCCCTCAATCAATGCAACCAAATCATTTGTTAATTTTTCTGTTTGTGGGAACTTGCTGTGCTCAGATTGCCTGCTGCATTTCCCGACATAATAGACTACTGCTCAAAACCAAATCAGTTGAATGTAAGGTGCTCATGGACGTCCTGAAAATGGGAATAATGTATACAGATGCTGTATCTTCCTTCTGATGTGAATTTCCAGCGTGTGCATGACATATAGATTTGGCCCTTTTTGAAATGAGATGTTCTCGAAAAGTAGCAGCCAGCGGAAGCTTCCGTGGTTTCCTGAGCCGGTAATTCGATCTCGCACTGATCCAAAGCTAACTTCTTGATTGAGGAATCCAGAGCCTGAAATAAAAATTCACAAAAATCCTTGGTTGCATTTTCCTTGTTTTATGCTAAACTAAAGCTGATTCCCAAGAGCACTCGCACCCAGCAGTCATAGCTGAACTGAGCCACCTTTGAAGTCGATAAAGTGATTCACATTATGTGACAGGAAGGCTGCTTCCATCTTTATGCCAGCTGGTTGGGTTAGTCCTGTATAGCAGGAGAATCTTGTGTGCACCCACAATCCACACCCACCGGATGGATGTCATCCCAGAATTTTGAACTGGAGCTCTGACCAAGCCAACAGTTTGTCTGACAGTGAGATAACAGGTGTCCTATTCCATTTGAAGAGGAAGAATCCAATCGGTCTGCAGCAAAGCTAAAAATCCCTAAAGCAATCACCTTTACATCAGTCAAAGAGCACTGAGCAGCTTTGATCATGATTTGTCAGTGTTATTCTCCATGCACCATGCTCTTTGCCTGAGGTTGCTCACTGCACTCTGTTCAACTTTTCCTGAGTTTCTTTGTACTGATTCCTTGTGATTGATCACTCTCAAATGGTGGACCTATCCTTCAGTTTACCTCATTGGGATGCAATACACATTTCTACTTTTACTGCTTTTTGCATGGGAAGTTCTAGAGTCGAATAAATTGCTGATTTCTGATTTGTTGCAAAAGAACCGACAAACTGTGTTTATAAAATCTTACAGCCTTTGACCCAGTGTGACTGCTAGTTCTTTGAAAGGGTGTCATGGTGGCGCAGTGGTTTGCACTGCTGCCCCATGGTGCAGAGGACTTGGGTCACTGTCTGTGTGGCGTTTGCACATTTTCACCGTATCTGCGTGGGTCTCACTTCCACAACCTAAAGATATGCAGTTTAGGTGGATTGGCCAGCTAAATTGCCTCTTAATTGGAAAAAAAATGGAGACTGTAAATTTTTAAAAATATATATTTTTAAAAATGAGTCCTGCTGATGTGTTCTTTCCCCAGAGCTGTGAAAGTGTCACCTTTTTCTTGCGTTTATCCAATTCCCTTTTAAAGATGTTATTGAACCGAATTCGACCTCCCTTTCACATGATGATTTGTCTTTTTTTGAGAAAATGGCAGCATTATTAGAAGTCTAGTCGTGTTTCTGGATTTTCTCGACAAGTAAAGTGCTTTTTCTGCCCTAGGCAGCTGACAGCATTGGGACAATTGAACCTGGGGGCAGAGTGTAGGAAATAAATATCCAACATAGTCTGTTGAAGCATTTGTGAAGCTGGCTCTCAAGTAAGACATTGGTTGGGATTGAAACATGTAAAGCAAGTATATAGATTGAAAAAGGGAGTCAATTAGCTATTCTCCAAATCTTTATAAAAATTGAAATCTGTTTTAGTGAAAGCCACGTGACCTCATCGGTTTCTTCTTTGTAAACCAAATAAGCTATACAGAGGGACAGACATTGGGTTCTGATTCAGTTTACGGAGACTTATATTCGTTGACATTTGCTAGATGTTTTGGAGTTACAGTAACAGTTAATTTTAATCCCCATCTGTACTTTTTTCAGATCTGGAGTGAATGTTAGGGTGATGAGAGTGCTTCTGTTGCTACCTGCTTCTTACAAACAAGATTACTGAACTGTCATTCAGCGATTTCAAGCCCAAACTCATGGAATTTGTTTTAATTGGGCTATTTATTTCAGTCTCATATTGCACTCAAAACTAAATGAAACAGTAGGAAGAGGATGTTCACTTTTCAGGTGCTGGTATTTTCGGACCAAGGGAAACTCGCACCCTTGTTGCAGATGTCGAGTTCAATGAATTAAGTTTGTTCCTCTTTCCAAAAGTCTGCAAAACAAAGCCTGAATAATCAGTCGAAGTTGCCAGGGCAGTGTCCATCAAACACTGTTTGTTTGTGGGTTCAAAGTTAAACTTTGCTGATATTTAGTCATTTGTGTGCTTGGATTCAGTTGTTGAAGAGTTTGAGGGCCTGGAATTCTTTTACTTTTCATCCTCATTCTCTCAAGTTGTTGGCTTTTATGGTGAAGTTCCAGAGCTTTGTCTGAGTCTAATTTTGTCACCATTTAAAAATCAAATATTCAAGGCGTATGCAGTGGCATGGAATGGTAGAATGTACGTTCACTGTCCATTTTGGTGGAGATGCTGACTTCAGTTGTGTTTCTAAACCATCTCCAAGTTTCTCTCCTGTGCCTCTTGCAGTCAGTTCAGAATGCAATTAGTGTAGTCTCTCACTGTGCCTGTTGGGTGGGGTGCTTGAGCCAGTGAAAAGGAAGGAACGCTGATACATGTTCAAGTCGTGATGGTATCAAGTCACCTTTGTACTATAATAACCTTTATTGTCACAAGTAGGCTTACATTAACACCTCAATGAAGTTACTCTGAAAAGCCCCGAGTCGCCACATTCCGACGCCAGTTCTGGTACACGGAGGGAGAATTCAGAATGTCCAAATTACCTCACAGCACGTCTTTCGGGACTTGTGTGAGGAAAGCGGAGCACCCAGAGGAAACCCATGCAGACACAGAGAATGTGCAGACTCCACACACAGTGACCCAAGCCGGGAATCGAACCTGGGACCCTGGCACTATGAAGCAACAATGCTAACCACTGTAATAGCTGGTGGAGGTTGTGGGTTTAGCAGGTGCTACGGTGGAAGCCTTGTTGAGTTACTGCAATGCATTCCACATAATACAAATTTCAGCTATAGTGTGGTTGGGGTCCTGATCAAGTGGACTATGTCTCTAACCAATTGGTCCTCATTGCTTTCCTGCCACCCGTGTGACTGGGCTTACACTTGCTACCTGTCTGCTCATGGGTTATTTTGGGTTGAGTGCTGTTACTTCTCTTGCTTAAGACTAGCCCAAAAATTGCTGAACTTATTCATCTGGGACCTAAACATTTAACCAAGCTCTCTCTCAGACCTACAGTTTCTCTCGCTTCTTGATGGTCATTTTGTAACTTCCGAATTTCCTATAACTTTGGCATGTCACCTGCTGAGTAGCAGCAAGGAAAACTAAAAACATTTTCTCTTTTGTCTCCTCCCTATTGGTCAATAGGTTTAAGGCTAGACTTTAGTCTTGGAATTTAGACATCACGACCTGTGCCTTGTATTCAGTTACAGACACAGCTCACTCCTTGTATATTTATTCTCTGTATGTTAACAGCGGTGATCAGTCTCTCATCTCTTGCGTTTTCCCTTTTGATGAAGAACAGGACATCATATTGTGTGAAGTACAATTGCTCACTGCAGCGAAATCCATAGACATCATCTTTGCTGCCCAACTGGGCAGCAGATTGCTGAAGGAGGTGGTGTCTCACCAGAGACTTGATTTAAGCTTGTTTCCTGCAAGAGGCACCTGGAAATGTGTAGCTTTTAATTGGTGCTTTGTTAGCTCAAACAACAGAACAGCTAATTTCAACTGATACCCTATGTTGACCCTGATCTTTCATCTGGGTGTTGGAATTGCAAATTACCAATGATTATATAAGCAAGTTAAGGGAAGCAGAATTAGCAATTTAAATGTGTGGAAATGGCACATGAACACATCCCAGAATTCATAGCAAAGGGATACCATTGTGATGGAGGCCTTTACGGTCACAGCATTGCCTGATGCTCGAAACAGTTTTGATGGTGAAATCCAGTCTTGCAATATCTTGATTTTGGGAACCTGTTTTTTGTCCTGCTCCTCAGCCAGTGTGAAGGTGTTGACTTGCTAGGGGTTGGGTATGTGGAATGCATATGCATAAAAATGAGAGGTAAGCCTAGTTCCAGTAAGTGTTTGGAGAATTAGAACACCAGCAGTTTCACTTGCTTGTTCCCTTTTATTCAATGAGTACATGACGAAAAATCAAAGTAATGCTCTATTTTTCCTTTCCCAGGACAATTCGTGTGTGGATTAAGAGAGACAGTGGTCAGTACTGGCCAAGTGTTTACCACTCAATGACATGTAAGTACATTTTGCATAAAAAGGAGAATGTGTCTGGAAACACTTGGTCTGAGTATTAATCAGCATGAAATGAGAATTAAAAGAATACTTCTGGGAAAGCTCAAAATCCTATTTGTGACCAATCCTAATATCAAAATTGAATTATAAACTTGGTTCTAGAAGTGTTTTTCAAATAAGTGTTGACCTGGCTTTCCAAACAGCTCGAACTGTTATTTCACTCTTGCGGTAATATTTCTCTCAACCCTCTGATAAAGCATAACGACAAGTTAATATACTTGTGGCCATCCAATGCTCAAACCAAGTGATGGTCTCTTCTCTTAGGATTTGGAAACAGTTTAGACAACATTTGAAGCTCCGTTCCCTGTCTTCACTGGCTCCAATTTGTAATTTTTTTCTTACCTTCTGGACTGGACCAAACATTTAAATCTTGGAAAGCGAAGGGACTTGAGCATTTTGTGGAGGGGAGGTTTGCCAGTTTCAGAGAGCTGGCTGACAAATTTGAGCTACCCAATTCTTGCCTTTTTGGTTATTTTCAAGTTGCCGATTTCTCTGCGTGGTTTTCCCTTCCTTTCCTTTGGCTCCATCTTCCTCCTTGTTGAAGAGGATTTTATCCTTGGATCAGCCATATTTCCTCCCTGGATCCATCCCCACTGAACGGGGTGGGGGTGCGATGGAGAAGTGAGCTGTGTCTTATACTTATTTAGGCTTGGTGGGAGGCCCTTTACAGGGTCAACTCCACGCCATCATGTGCCCGGTTAATTCAAGGTGTTGTACAGGGTGCACTTGACCAAGGTAAAGATGAGTGGGTTTTTTCCCAAACATTGAGGACAGATGTGATCGCTGTTCGTTTGTCACAGCTAACCACGCACAGATGTTTTGGTCCTGTCCCATACTCGGCAGCTTCTGGGCTTCCTTTTTTAGTACAATGTCAGGGATAATCAGTTAGAGGTCCCGCGTTGAACTCAATGTTTCTGCCTAATTGGGCGCCTTAATATAATTCTTACACTTCAAATTCACCGTCGGGGGTTGGTGGAAAGCTTTTACCTGAGATGGCAGCCATTTATTTCCTTTTTTTTATACGATCTAGACACTGTCAACTGTTTTGGGGGGGGGGAGGGGGGGGGGTGGTTCAGTTATAAGTTAATTGTGTGTTTTTGTTTCATATTCGCTTGTAATTTCTTGCACTCCTGCATTCTTGTTGGTTGTTTTGTATTATATAAAACTTCAATAAACATTAAAAAAAGACTATCCAAAGCTCTATTAGATTTATTAAAAGTATAAACTAGCAACAGTAAGTTGTAATATTTTTGATCATGATGGCTGCCTGATATTAAAAGGATATTTGCAAACATAACTTTTGTGAGCTTCTTGATACATGTTTCTTTGAGGATCACAATCAGATACCCTGCTACTTGAACTCTGCCAGTCTATTTGTTGAACTGTTTGCTCGAAAACATCACAAGAGTAGTTTAGATTTCCTTGAGCTTTATTTCGCTCTTGCCCCACTTCAATTCATATATGTTCATTTCCTTCATAGGAACCTGCCAATCTATCTCCAGCTTCTCACCACCCGATTTCTACTCCTTGGGTCAATGCTTATTGAACCTAATTAGGTGCTGTTATTTCTTGGTTTGAAAATTGCCGTTGTAAAAACCGTGATCACCTGAAAATCATAAAACCTTGAAGCCCATGTAGCAGTGTTTAATCTTTGAAACAGCTTCCAATTAGTCCCACTTCCCCATCACCACTCTTCCCTCCTTTCAATCCAGCAGTGTCTCTCTTTCCTCCCAGGTTCTTGACCATGTTGTAGAGAGCAAAATGCTCTGGAAATTAATGGAGAACTATTGACATGTGTCTATATTGTCAGTAAATCATCCGGTAGTGTCTAAAGAGATGTAGGAATTGCTGACTGTGTGACCTGGAGGCAGGGAGAATTATCAGATGTAACATGGATACAATGCAGTATTGCAGCTGAGAGGATGAATAATTTATTTCCCCTGGCATCCCTGAGTTGTCTGTTCATGGTCAGAAATGTATTCACATAAAGGAATACTTCACAGCTAAGTGCTATGATGGATTTAACCTTCAGTATTTCTCGGCTTTGGCTGTTGTCTACTTTAACCTCCCTCCTTGTATCTGCAGGATTGAGCACCCTCTTATTTGTAGCGTGAATTCTAAAGCAAAAGGAAATTAAAATGAGTAATCAGTCTTTGCCTGCACTAGCCTGAACTTGAAATATGATATTGTTAATTGATCAAACATATTCCTGGGCTGCTTCGATGTGGTCTTCCAGACATCAGATTGAAAGTTAGATTGAAGCCATAAAGTTCATTTGTTTAATTTTAGCTCTTTGTTTTTGTTGCAGTTTGAGTTTTGTCGTTTGGGGTGGGGGGTGGCAGTCGTACATTGCTCCAATGTACATTTCAATGGGTAATTTCTTATTCAATTTCCCATCTTAGCTCAGTGGGCTAGGCAGCTGGTTTGTCATGCAGAACAAGGCCAGCAGCACGGGCTCAATTCTTGTACCAGCTGAGAATTCTGTGCACCCGAGCGGGCGTCACCAGAATACGACGACTAGGGGCTTTTCACAGTGACTTCATTGCAGTGTTAATGTAAGTCTACTTGTGACAATAAAAAAAAATCTTATTATTTTCTGATTTGTTGAGAAAGTAACTTAGTGCAGAGTAAAGACATAGTAAAGTTGCAAAGGAAAGATTATGAAGGAAATCCAGGGTTCTTGCTTGTCAGTGCTATCCCACAATATGCAGAAAAATGAGTATGTGAATGACTTTATGCAAACGTGATCTCTTGCTTTTAACCCCACCCGTTTTCAAATAGCAAGTTGTCAGCCGAAAAGTGCTGCCTTGATGAAGTAATGGGTGGGGAGGGGCAGATGTTTGGTATCTATACTTGTACTTAAGTACAAATTAAGGAGAAAACTGGAACTTGTGGCTTGGTGCAGAATAAAAGTTTTATCTGCAGTTAGACCATAAGATATAGGAGTAGAAATAGGCCATTTGACCCATTGAGTCTGCCCGCCCTTCAGTGAGATCATGACTGATCTGACCTGATGATCCTCAACTTCACTTTCCCATCTTATTGTTGATTCCCTCACTGATTAAAATCTGTCCTTCTCAGCCTTGAACATATTAAACAACGCAGCCTCTGCTGCTCTTTGGTAAAGAATTCCACAGATTCGCTACCCTCTTGAGAGAAGAAATTCCTCCTCATCATGTCTTAAATGGGCGGCTTCTTACTCTGAGATTATGCCGTCTGGTCTTGCATTCTCCCACAAAGTAAAATAACGTCTCAGCCGCTACCTTGTCAAGCCCCCTGAAAATCCTATATGTCTCAATAAGGTTACCTCACATTCTTCTAAGCTCCAATGAGTACAGGCCCAACCTAACCAACCCCTCCACAAACGAAAATCCGTTCACACCCAGCATCAACCTAGTGAACCTTCTCTGGGCTGCTCCAATGCTAGTACATATTTCCCTTGAGAAAGGGATCAAAACTGTTCACAGTATTCCATGTGTGGTCTAACTAGTGCCTTTTCCAGTTTTAGCAAGAATTTATATTAAAACATTTGTATAATAAGTAGAGTAGTCTTGTGGGAAAATAATTTTTTACAAAATGTTGTATTGGCTGTCATCATTTAAAAATATTGTTCAGAGTACCCAATAATTTTGTTTTCTAATTAAGGGGCAATTTAGTATGGCCAACCCTCCTAAACACATCTTTGGGTTGTGGGGGCGAAACTCATGCAGACACGGGGTGAATGTGCAAACTCCACACGGACAGTGACCCGGGGCCGGGATTGAACTGGGGTCCTCAGTACCACAGGCCGCAGTGCTAACCACTGTGCCACCATGCTACCCATATTGGCTGTTATCATTGATCAAACTTTGGTGCAGCAAATACAATGTGTTGTGAAAGTTCACTATTTCATACTGAAGCTTGATGAGTGTACTATGCATCGGAGACTCGGGTTCTAGTTTAAATGCTTGTACAAATACCTTCCATGTTGCTATACTTGTGTTGAAGCTCAGATTGCTTTGTGTAATTTGGTACTTGCCATAGTTTGGATTTTCAATTTGTGAACATTGCGATGTGGCTATTACACAAACATTGATACGCACCTAATAATCATACAGCATGTTGAGGCCTTTTGGCCCATTGTGCCAATGCTGGCTCTTTGACGAGCTACCCAATGAGTTTCACTTCTTTCTCCAGAGCACTGCTGATTCCTCCTTATTCAATATTTATCCAGTTCCCTTGTGCAATTAAATCTGCCTCCCATCACCTTTGAGATCACAACTCACATTTATTTTTAAAGTCTCTTCATTTTTCCTTTGGTTTTTTGAGCGTTGTAATAGATAAATATTGGATTGCTGTGAGTATCATGTAATCTGAAGTTGTGGAGTGACAATCCTACTACTGCCTTACAGCCATTTGAAGGGTGCACCATGAGCTTCTACGGAGATTGGGGTTTTTCTTTGTCCCCAGCTGAGCCTGGCCAATGATGAAGATATGACAAAAGTGCTTCAGACAAAACAAGAACCTCAGTTGATTTTCTATAACCATTCTTTCAAAATTGTATAAATGGCTCTAAGTGCAAACATCTGAACATATTGCGACAAATTGGCAAAGGTTGCTATTTCTGTTTCCTGTTTCCAACCCCTTTACCAGAAATGCAGATGTGAGCATTTTGGATAAGAATGGAATTACGCCCACTGGTGTTGAGTCATTTGATGGAGCAGGCCGTGGACACTCTCTGTTCAAGCTCTGATGAAGAATGGCTGTTTGGTCAGGTGCTGCTGTTGTCTGGAACAATCTCCTGAAAAGGGGTAACCAGCCTGAGGAGATGTATGAGAGGAGGATTTTCAAAGGAAGAATTCACAGGGGGAAATGTGCATGTCATGTCACCAAGTATTTTTGTTTGTTTAGTGACACTCTGAATCAGAAAACCAGCACTATGTTAGGTGTGCCTCAGTGCAGAAAAGAATATGATTCATAACATAGTCTGATTTGTGCCAACTAAGTCTCACACAGTATGGTGCCTAAGTATGAGTGTGATGTACAGTTAGAGGGCTGTGAAGGAAATACAAGAGAAGACATTGAGAAGCAAATAATTGAGTGGAAAACCTCTGCTTCTATACTGAATTGAAAAGTCAGTGTGAATTTTCTTTGCAGTTCTATGAAGTTGGGAAACATATTGAGTGAAGTTCATGCACGGAGCACGGCTGACCTGCCTCCCACTGCTGGTGTGTTAATCGATTGACAAAAGCGATGATCTCTGCTCCCTTGACTCAAAATGTAAATGTTTGTGCAGTGAGCTTTCACAGATGAAGATTGTTTTTTATAATGGCTGACTGTGTCTCTGGGACTTTGCAGCAGCTGAAATTTGTACTAATGATAATGCTCATCTCAACCTTTCCAGACCAGTCAAATTTGCCTATTTTGTGCTGCCATTTGGCTTCCACCAACAATTGCCGATGGCAGCTGTACAGTCCTAAACCAGCCAGTTGGGTGCAATCCAAGGTTCAGATTTCCTGCAAGAGATGTCCGTTTAAGGAATGGCTTATTGTGCTTTTAGAGGCATCCGGTAGGCTCATGGTGGTGAAAAACCGATGCCCTGATTTCATTTTACGGGTCATTGGCTAATTAGCATTTGGATCATTTAAAAGACAATCAAAGGATTTTGTGAAATAAAACAGTCACTTAGAACGTTGCTGAGTGTGAGAGTTGATCAGTCTTAGCTGATCTGTTTTTGTCTCATGTGATGTGGGATTCCATATCTTTGATATGTTGTTTTTCTGGGAGAGGCTCGGGGTGCTCTATGTTTCTATTTCCCATGCAGCAATTGGCGAATGTACTGTACACTCCAGTTCCGAAAGTTTGTTGATGCACTTTCACTGCCACTAAAATCACAGGTGTGTTTTGGTTATGTAAGTTCCTGTGCTACATTTACCCAGCTCTTAATTAGTTGCTACATAATTGCCAAGTGCTGACGTTTTAAGCCCCAGGCCTGAGACTATACACACAGGTAATTCTGGACTTGTACATTTAATATAGTTGCATTACAATGTGCTTGAAATGTCTTTGTGGATGGAGAACTGTGATATAGGGCAGCTCGGCGGCACAGTGATTTGCACTGCTGCCTATGGCGCTGAGGATCCCAGTTCGATCCTGGCCCCGGGGTCACTATTTGTGTGGAGTTTGCACATTCTTCCCGTGTCTGCGTGGGTTTCATCCCCACAACCCAAAGATCTGCAGGGTAGGTGGTTTGGCCACGTTAAATTGCCCCTTAATTGGGAAAAAAAATAATTGGGTACTCTAAATTATTAAATTAAAAAGAAATGTGGATCTTTGCAATATTGTTTGTGGCAGGGTTTTGGGGATACTAATCTCGAGTTAAAATGTGGGAGTTTACTGCTGAGTAAGACGTCACAGTGAACTGCTTGGTGCAGTTATTGTGACACATCATTATTCAGGTTAACCTTTTCGGAGAAGAGGAATTGCGTTCTCAGTGTTCAACTTAACCTAAAAGTTATTGCATTATCCAATTTTGTTTCAAGTAGCACATCGCAACAGAAAATCTGTAGAATATTTATTGAATGTTATGGAGCAATACTGTATTGAAAAGTGGACAAGTTTCAAATATGAATTAAAACTGGGTTTTGACATTTTCAAAGTAATTTATGTCAACCTATACAGCATTACAGTGAACATTTTCCTTTGCAGCTTCATGTTCATGCATGTCCTTCAATCCAGAAACGAGGAGGCTCTCAGTAGGACTGGACAATGGTACAGTCTCCGTGAGTACCTGACTATAGAGGATGTATTTGTAAATGGTAGTCAACAAGTGTCTTGTCTATTTATGTTGTGTCTAGTATATTTTCTAAGGGGCATCATCTTCCTTTGTTTAATGCCATTTCGAAATACTCTTGGGCAATAACCAATATCTTGGTGTGAGCAGTTGGAGGTTGTTACAGATAAAGTCTGAGTAATAGAATAATTAATCCTCTCAGATGGTTCACTGCATTTCCCCAGCTTGATATTTACCTTTATTGATGAATAACGTCACTGCATCACTGCCATTTGATGGTTAGAGAAGGATGCTTGAAGTGGTCTGAACTGAAACCTGCTGCAATACTGGCATACTTTATTCCTTGGCACAATTAAGGAAGGTATTGTGCAGTGAAATTCACAAACCATTTTGACTGAGGGTTTCAGGGGTTCCCTATTGGGTAGAAAAATTTGAGGTTTTAGTTTATATGTTGTGTACTGCCAACCAATCTAGAATTTGAATGCTGTTATTCTAAAGAAAAGTTTAAGACTCACTTTGCTCCATAGCTGTTAAAGACTGTTGGATACTGATGTATCTGATGGATGCAGATGCCTGCACTGGGAGACCCACCGGGAAATAATTACCTTTTGGTTCACTAGGTAGAATGAAATACCAGTGCAAAGGTTAGACTCACAGCTGCCAAAATCACTCCCATATTCTTCGTGAGAAGAAATCCACAGGTATTATTGGATGTCTGAATAGACAGTAGTAGCATGTTGCTGAAGCATTTGTAATACTGTTCGGAGTTCGGCCACAGGAGGATTCATTTTCGGGTAAGTGGGCCACAGCCCAATAACCAGAAGCAGAGACCGAGTCCTCCGCGACACGGAATTGCAGCCATTCGTCAGAGACTGAGGGTTCTGATGTTGCCGGGAAGAGACGGGGTATTTGAAAGATTCTAGGGCAGGAAAGCACAAGGGGCGTTTTTGTATGAGGCAAACTAAGAACAAGTGACACTGACATTGATGTTTCAATAACAATTGTATGAGGGGCTCAGCAAATATTGAATTTTTTTAAAGTAAATCAGAAACCGAGCTAAAACCCATCTGAGGAGGGTGACTCCTGCAACAGGAATTTGGACACATTTGTGCAGAAATCTCTAATTCTACTGCCTGGTGAAGCACCGAGTGGACTGTGAAGAAAAGAGACTTGAGAGCTTTTGAAGACTAAAAGGACGTGAACATCAGAGATGCTGGAGGAGTAAGATTATGGCTCAAGTGCTGCCTGAAGGTAGGCAGCATGGTGGCACAGTGGGCAGCACTGTTGCTTCAGAGCTCCAGGGTCCCAGGTTCGATTCCCGGCTTGGGTCACTGTCTGTGTGGAGTCTGCACCTTCTCCCCGTGTCTGTGTGGGTTTCCTCTGGGTGGTTCGCTTTCCTCCCACAAGTCCCGAAAGACGAGATGTTCGGGAATTTGGACATTCTGAATTCTCCCTCTGTACCCGAACAGGTGCCGGAATGTGGCGACTTGGGGTTTTTCACAGTAACTTTATTGCAGTGTTAATGTAAGCCTGCTTGTGACAATGAAGATTTTTTTTTTTAATGAGTCTGTCAGTGTCAGAAGAATGGAGAATACAGAGTGAGTAGATCAGTGTATTTAGACACATCAAGGAACAAAGTGCAATGTGAGTGTCGCTTTAAGAAAGGTTTTTGTCTTATCACATGGCTTCAATTATATTTTTGTGGGTGGAGCTGAGCTGTGGCTGAGTTTTTTGGTTTTGCTTTAACATTTGGCTGCTGTGGACTCAGACAGAAAACAGAAGTTTTTTTGGCCTGCCTTTCTATCTTCATTTTAAAAGCTGTTCCAGACTCCTTGGTAACTTAAAAGAGATAATTGCTTTCTGGAAGGAATTCAAATCTGCTGTTTGAAAAGGGGAACAGAGTATCAATAACAACAGCATTACACAAGTGAGAATGTTGTGTGCTGGGCCGCGCCTTTGAAAAGGGGTTCCTGGTTTTACTTGGATTTTGTTTTTGAATTGGAACTGTTAAGGGGGAATTCATTTAAGGTTATACGTTGATTGCTGTAGCTGTGTGGGGTCTTTATGTTCGTAATGGATAAAAAATTTTGCTGTGTGTTTAAACAAATGTTAACTAAATTCTTAGAATAAAGCTTGTTTTTTTTAATGAATAGCACCTAAGAAGTCTGTTGAATAACACTTGAAAGGAAGGCTCTTGTGCACATCTTAGACAAAATCAGCAAAAAGTTATAGGTAATTTGAACTCCCTAATATACTTTGGAGTTTTTTAAACCCTGGCCCATAACAAGAGCATAATCTCTGCAGCATTTGTTAATGTTAAATTGCTAAATTGGAGGTGGAGAAGATCATGTAGAGCTAACGTCACTGGACTGTTAATCCAGAGGCCCAGGCAAATGCTCTGGGTATTTGGGTTCAAATCCCACTTTGGCAGCTGGTGAATTTGACCTTGGTTAATAAATCTGGAATTGAAAACTAATCTCCGTATTGGTGACCATGAAACTATCATCAGTTGTCGTAAATGTCCTTTTTAGAGAAGGAAATTTGCTGTCGTTACCTGGTCTAGCCTGCATGTGACACCAGCGCCATAGCAATGAAATTGACTCTTAACTGCTCTCTGAATGGCCTAACACAAGCATTGTCAAACACGGGGGTGCAAACTGCGGGAGGGTCGCAGAGCCGTCCACCGCGGCGCTCCCGATCGCACAGATCCGCACACAGCAGCCGGATTTTAATAATGCCGGCTACAAGCGGCCTTCAAAATGGCCACAAACATACACTGCGGTGCATGCGCACTGATGAGCCGGCACACATGCGAGTATGGCCACATTTTTAGAAATTTGGTTGCAGACTTTTTGAAGGCCGTTCGCAGCCGGCATTGTTAAAAGCCAGCTGCAAAAAGTTCGGGGAGAATGATGTGATTGGATGCTTTCTGAACTTTGACGTTGATGAAGTGGAAGTCTCTTTCTCCAAGAATGGTGAGTGATCCAAAGATAGTTTCACCGCAGCTATAACTTCAACTAAGAGATATCAACT
This sequence comes from Scyliorhinus canicula, assembly GCF_902713615.1. NCBI lineage: Eukaryota > Metazoa > Chordata > Chondrichthyes > Carcharhiniformes > Scyliorhinidae > Scyliorhinus > Scyliorhinus canicula. The sequence goes on along the minus strand of NC_052152.1, from coordinate 104,313,711 downwards.
TTTTAAATCTTGATTTTTAAACATTGCAAAACAAAGTGCCTGCAGGTCGTATTTGTAAGCTTTAAATTCTATGTAATCTTCCTGCCTGAAGGGAGGCAGAGAGCAGGTCACCCCCCCCCGACCATTGACATCACGGGCTTTGGGTGCGATTGCGATTTCTCCATTTTGTCAGCAGCAAACAAGGTAAGAGAAAATGGTGGTGTGCGAAGGTCGGCCAGCGTGGATCGCAAAGGTCGGCCGGGCATGGGGCGCGAAGGTCGGCCGCCGTGGGTCGCGAAGGTCGGCCAGTTGGTAAAAATGAGTCCCCGGGAACAAAGTTTGACAAACACTGGCCTAGCAAACCACTTGGTTCATGATCAATTAGGGTTGGGCAACAATGCTAGCCTTGCCAGTGATGTCCAGATCCCATGAAAGAATAAAAAGAGTTTCAAAAGACCAAAGATATGTTTCATTAGCTTGAGTACCTGAATGAAAATCTAGGTAAGAAAAACAGGCCGTTTGTTGGTCTTGGATAAATAATAAGAGTGACAATTGTGTCTTCAGTGCTAAGTGATTGCTAAATGATTTCCTTGTCTGGATTTTAAAGCTATTTATTTTAAGACGTTGTTTGCTGTATGGCATTAATCTAGCAAACTTTAGAAATTGAATGTTTTCAATAACAATTTCTTCCCGACTGGCTGACCCTTTATGGAATCAGTAGTTGTGTTTGGAGGCTTTGGCAGTGCATCAGAGATTAAACTCTGCATCATGGGAGCACACTTGCGCAAGTTGCCACTTGGAAACCTTTAAAGAAAGGCAGATATGGAAGCCCATAATCAGTTATGCATGTTATACATGCATCCGGAATTCATATTGGAAGTCTATTTTAGGTTGAGCTTGTTTGCATTGGAACTTGGTTAGGGTCAGATATGAATTTGCTGGTGTGGTACTATTGAATCAGTTTTTTTTTTCTGGGAAAATTGAACATTCGGGACGGGAGAGTTGGGAGTCGATCATCATCATTAATAACAGACGTGTGCTGAATCAGGGGAACTGACTTGGAAGGGTGGTGTGAAAGAACTATACTTAGCAGGTTTGCAATGATCGTTGTTGTTACAGCCCCCTTACTGTCCTTTATCTCTGTTGCTGGTGAACCTGCATTCTTGCACTGAGCGCAGTTCACTTGTTATAAGTATCCACTTTGAGGGCAGCACGGTGGCCTAGTGGTTAGCACAACCGCCTCACGGCGCTGAGGTCCCAGGTTCGATCCCGGCTCTGGGTCACTGTCCGTGTGGAGTTTGCACATTCTCCCCGTGTCTGCGTGGGTTTCGCCCCCACAATCCAAAAATGTGCAGAGTAGGTGGATTGGCCACGCTAAATTGCCCCTTAATTGGAAAAAATAATTGGGTAATCTAAATTTAAAAAAAAAATAAGTATCCACTTTGACCAAGAAAAGTGAATAACCAAATCCAAGAAAATGTTAAGTATTAGTGATCAAATACCACCAGTTACACTGTCCCACTTTATCCCAAATAGCTGTCTATATCAAGTAAATCGTGGTAACCAATTCGTATTATCTTAGGCATTGATTATAAAGTCACTTCTGAAAGAATCTAGGAATGAGATGCACTATAACACATTTAACAATTAATTATTAAAAAGATATAGTAGGGCAGCATGGTGGCACAGTGGTTAGCACTGCTGCCTTACTGCGCTGAAGACCCGGGTTTGATCGTGGCCTTGGGTCACTGACCGTGTGGAGTTGGCAAATTCTCCATGTGTCTGCGTAGGTCTCACCCCCACAACCCAAAAAGGTGTGCAGGCTAGGTGGATTGGCCATGCTAAATTGCTCCTTAATTGGAAAAAAAAATAATTGGCTACTCTAAATTTATATTTTTTTTAAAAATCAAAGCTATAGTGCAAGAAGGGGGACAGAACATGTCAAGGTAACTAGAACAATTGGTTAACATCTGCAGTAGGAAAAAATGGAATCCCCACTAAAGAAAATAAAACCTCTATAGACCTTAAAAAAAAAAAAAATTTCCACATGGATTTCAAAAGGGGATGTCTTGCTTGATCAACCGCTTTGAATTCTTAGAAGAGATAATCGAGATGATAGGCCAAGATAATGTACTAGATGTAATAGATCTAGATTTCCAAAACTCCATTAATAAGACGGTGTAATAGGCCAATGAATAAAGTCAGATTGAAGAGTCAGGGGACCATTCGCAGAATGGATAGCTGGCTGGCTGCAAGGCAAAGTAAGTGAAGGCATAGCTGTTTAGAGGCAGAATATGCTGCTCAACAAGGATCAGTGCCGGGAAGACTCTTTGGAATCAACCCAATTTCTAAATTTGCAGGCAACACCACATTGGGAGATATGATCAACACTGAGTAGGACTAAACCAAATTGCAAGAACGGGCATGTAAGTGGCATATTATTTTCAACAGAAGTGTGAATTATGTCATTTTGGGAAGAAAAACAATGAGGTCACATCATATTTAGAAAATAAGAATAAATAGAACAGAAGAGCAAAGAGATCTGGGAGTACAAGTACACAAATGACTAAAAATATGATGTTGTTTAATAAAGTCAGACCAAAAGCAAATCGAGCACAAGGATCTAGGTCTGGGGACTAGAATTAAACAGGGAAATTATACTAGTTTAACCTTGGTTAAACCACACTTTTGAGTACTGTGTACAGTTCTGGTCATATTTTACAGATGATATAGAGGTAGCAGAGAATGTACAGAACAATTTCAAAAAAATTATGAGGTTATGCCTGTCATGAAAGGGTGAACAGGTTTGGTCTCTGTCCATTCAAAGAACATTCCCCTTATAGCCAGGGAGAGGGTTGGCCCTCTCAAGGACAGGGGAGGAAATCTATGCGTGGAGCCAGGGGAAATGGGTGAGGTATTAAATGTGTACTCTGCGTCAGTATTCACCAAAGAGAAGAACTTGGTGGATGATGAGTCTGGGGAAGGGTGTGCAGATAGTTTGGGTCGTGTTGAGATAAAAAAAGGAGGCATTTGGGGTCTTGAAAACCATTAAGATAGACAAGTTACAGGGCCTGATGGGATATACCCCAGAATACTGGGAAAGGCAAGGGAGGAAATTGCTGGAGCCTTGAGAGAAATCTTTGTATCCTCACTGGCTATATTGAAGAATAGCAAATGTTGTTCCTTTGTTTAAAAAGGGTAGCAAGGCTAATCCAGGTAATTACAGGCAAGTGAGCCTTACGTCAGTGATAGGGAAATGATTGGAGAGAATTCTTTGAGACAGGATTTATTCCCACTTGGAAATAAGTGGACGTATTAGCGAGGGGCAACATGGCTTTGTAAAGGGGAGGTCGTGTCTTAGTAATTTGATCAAGTATTTCGAGGAAATAAAAAAGATGATTGAAGAGGATAGGGCAGTGGATGTGGTCTACATGGACTTCAGTAAGGCCTTTGACAAGGTCCCTCATGGCACACTGATACAGAAGGTGAAGTTACACGGGATCTGAGGTGAGTTGGATACAGAACTGGCTCGGTCATAGAAGATAGCAGTGGAAGGGTGCATTTTTGAATAGAGGGCTGTGACTAGTGGTGTTCCTCGGGGATCAGTGCTGGGACCGTTGCTGTTTGTAACATATATATATAAATGATTTGGAGGAAACGTAATTGGTTTGATTAGTAAGTTTGCAGGTGACACAAAGGTTGGTGGAATTACGGATCGTGATGACGACCGCCAGAGGATACAGCAGGACATAGATTGGTTGGAGACTTGGATGGAGAGGTGGCAGATGAAGTTTAGTTCGACAAATGTGAGGTAATGCATTTTGGAAGGTCCAATACATATGGGAAATATACAGTAAATGGCAGAACCCTTAAAACTATTGATAGGCAGAGGGATCTGGGTGTACAGGTCCACAGGTCACTGCAAGTGGCAACACAGGTGGAGAAGGTAGTCAAGAAGGCAATAGGCTTGGAACTTAAGGGCAAGTGGGAGGAGGAGCTAGGTGGGGAGCTGGATGCGGGCCCATGGGCTGATGCCCTAAGCAGGGTTAATTCCTCCTCATTATGTGCCAGGCTTAGCTTAATTCAATTTAAGGTGGTCCATCGGGCACACATGGTGGCAGCGAGAATGAGCAAGTTCTTTGGGACTGAGGATAGATGTGCGGGAAGCCCAGCGAACCATGTCCATATGTTCTGGGCATGTCCGGCTCTCAAAGGATTCTAGCAGGGATTCGCTAAGGCAATGTCCAAGGTCCTAAACACGTGGGTGGTGCCGAGTCCAGAGATAGCGATCTTTGGTGTGTCAGACGATCCAGGAGTTCAGGAAGCGAAAGAGACCAAGGTTTTGGCCTTTGCCTCCCTGTAACCCGGAGACGGATCCTTTTAATGTGGAGAGACTCGAAGCCCCCGCGTGTGGAGACCTGGGTTGGTGACATGGCTGGGTTTCTCAGTCTTGAGAAAATAAAGTTTGCCTTGAGGGGGTCCATGATGGGGTTCTCTCGGAGGTGGGCAGCTGTTCCTCGACTTTCTGGGAGAGCAGTAAAATGTCAGCAGCAGCAGCAAACCAGCGGGGGAAGGAATGTTCACTTACTGCATATTCTTTTTTTCATATAATGTTAATGCTCACCTTGATTTGTTAAATGTTGTTAATGGTTATGTAGAAATTTTGTTTCAATATAAATCTGAATAAAAATAATTTTTTTTTATAAATGTTTTTTATTCAGTTTTCATGTTTTATATTGAACAAATTACAAATTGTTAGGGAGAGAGAAAAAGAAAAGAACACGCAAAAATTAACATATATATTTACAGGTAAGCATCTTCGTAATAGGGGCAGCACGGTGGCCTAGTGGTTAGCACAACCGCCTCACGGCGCTGAGGTCCCAGGTTCGATCCCAGCTCTGGGTCACTGTCCGTGTGGAGTTTGCACATTCTCCCCGTGTTTGCGTGGGTTTCGCCCCCACAACCCAAAAATGTGCAGAGTAGGTGGATTGGCCACGCAAAATTGCCACCTAATTGGAAAAAATAATTGGCTAATCTAAATTTATAAAAAAAAAATCTTCGTAATAATAACTGCCCCTTTAGCCGGCATACATATTTTACATTCCCCAATATGGCCGAGGCACATGTTTATTGGCATTTATTTAGTTTGGTTTTGGGCCTTAGCTAGGTAATGAACCCGTAGCCCCCCCCCGGCTACCTTCCCCCGATTCCCGTCCATTTTCCCCTGATTCTTGGCCACCCGACTATTCTTCCTCTTGTACATTGGCCACAAACAGGTCCCGGAACAGTTGAATGAATGGCTCCCACGTTCTGTGGAAGCTGTCGTCCGACCCTCGGATGGCGAATTTGATTTTCTCCATTTGGAGAGATTGCGAGAGGTCGGACAGCCAGTCTGCAGCTCTGGGCGGTGCTGCTGACCGCCGGCCAAACAGGATTCTACGGCGGGCGATCAGGGAGGCAAAGGCAAGGGCGTCCGCCCGCCTCCCCAGGAATAGATCTGGCTGTTCTGAAACCCTGAAGACCGCCACTATCGGGCATGGCTCCACCCTCACCCCCAACACTTTGGACATAGCCTCGAAGAAGGCTGTCCAGTACTCCACAAGTCTGGGGAAAGACCAGAACATGTGGGCGTGGTTGGCCGGGCCTCTTTGGCACCGTTCACATCTGTCCTCCACCTCCGGGAAGAACCTACTCATACGGTTTCTCGTTAAGTGGGCTCTATGTACCACTTTTAGTTGCGTCAGGCTGAGCCTTGTGCACGTGGAGGTGGAGTTGACCCTATGCAGTGCTTCGCTCCAGAGTCCCCACCCTATCTCCATCCCCAGGTCGTCCTCCCATTTCCTCCTTGTTGCGTCCAGTACGGTGTCGTCCCTTTCTACCAGTCGGTCATACATGTCGCTACAGTTCCCTTTCTCTAGGATACTTGCGTCCAGTAGGTCTTCCAGTAGTGTCTGTCGTGGCGGTTGTGGGTACGTCCTTGTCTCCTTTCGTAGGAAGTTTTTGAGCTGCAGGTACCGTAGCTCGTTCCCCCCCCAGCTAGCCGAAATTTCTCTGTCAGTTCGTCCAGTGTTGCGATCCTGTCGTCCGTGTATAGGTCCCTAACTGTCAGTGTCTCCCCGTCCTGCCTCCACCTTTTGAAGGTGGTGTCAGTCAGTGCTGGTTTGAACCTATGGTTGTTACAGATGGGAGCCTTGTCCGACGTTTTGTTCAGGCCAAATTGCTGCCGCAGTTGGTTCCAGGATTGGAGGGTGGCTGTCACCACTGGGCTGCTGGAGTGTTTTTTGGGTGGGGATGGGAGTGCTGCCGTGGCCCGGAGGAAGGTCCCCATGCAGGAGGCCTCCTCCGCACGCACCCACTCGGCTTCTGGCTCCTAGATCTATCCCCTTACTCGCTCGGCTGTTGCCGCCCAGTGGTAGAATTGTAGATTTGGGAGGGCTAGCCCCCCCCTGGATTTTGCTAAAAATAATTTTTTTTAAAAGGCATTAGGTGTGCTTGCCTTCATTGGCCGGGGCATTGAGTTTAAAAATTGGCAAGTCTTGTTGCACCTTAGTTAGGCTGCACTTGGAATATAGTGTTCAATTCTGGTCGCCGACTACCAGTAGGATGTGGAGGCTTTGGAGAGGTTACAGAAAAGATTTACCAGGATGTTGCCTGGTATGGAGGGCATTAGCTCTGAGGAGAGGTTGGAGAAACTTGGTTTGTTCTCACTGGAACGACGGAGGCTGAGGGGCGACCTGGTAGAAGTCTACAAGATTGAGCGGCATGGACAGAGTGGATAGTTGGAGGCTTGTTCCCAGGGTGGAAGAGTCAATTACTAGGGGCATAAGTTTAAGGTGCGAGGGGCTAGTTTAAAGGAGATGTACAAGGCAATTTTCTTTTACACTGAAGGTGGTGGGAGCTTGGAACCCGCTGCCGGGAGGTAGTGGAAGCAGATACAATAGTGACCTTTTAAAATTTACAGTACCCAATTCTTTTTTTCCAATTAAGGGGCAATTTAGTGTGGCCAATCCATCTACCTTGCACATCCTTTTGGTTGTGGGGATGAGACCCACACAGACATGGGGAGAATGTGCAAACTCCACACGGACAGAGACCCGGGGTGGGGATTGAACCCTGGTCCTCGGTGCCGTGAGGCAGCAGTGCTAACCACTGAGCCACCATGCTGCCCAGCGATAGTGACTTTTAAGGGGTGTCTTGAAAGATACATGAATAGGATGGGAATAGAGGGATATGGTCCCCGGAAGGGTAGGGGATTTTATTTCAGATGGGCAGCATTGTTGGTGCAGGCATGGAGGGCCTGTCCTGTGCTGTAATTTTCTTTGTTCTTTGTGATGAAGGGGAAACCTAGAGCCATCGATATCAGATATTCACCAAGAAATAAAATAAGGAATTCAGAAGAAAGATTGTTCACGCAGAGAGTGATGAGAATGTGGATCTTGCTACCCCAGGGAGTAGCTGAGGCAAATAGTATACATGTCTTAAGGGGATGTTGTCATAATATCCACTCATGTATATCATGAGATGCAGTAATTGACACACAGGATAACCAATGAACACACATGACACAGAACAACCAATCACCAGACAGGACACCACCACTTTAAAGCCCACAGGGCATTAAGGCTCTCCCTCTCTCACAGAACACGGCCAGGGAGATAGTCACAGTGCACAGGCCAATGAACATCATCACCATGTGGCAGAGAGCTAGTCTGGTCAAGCCAGTGGGAGGTTATCAGTTAGGTTAATGGAGTGTCAACCCACAGCAGATTATGTACAGCAATCAACAGGTTCAATAAAACAGTGTTGGACCATCTCCTGTGTCGGAAGCCTGTTTCTCGTTTTACTGCATCCAGTTGCAGTCGATGTTAGACCAACATAGATAACCCATCAGATGTTAGATAAGGAAATATGTTGACAATTAGCTGAGGAAAGTTGGAAGGAGGCTCATTTAAAGCATGAACACTGACATAGACTTGTTGAGAATGCCCTTGTTCTGGGTTGCAATATCCTATGTAAACTATTAAATGGGCTGGCCATTTCGAGTAATTCCTGATTACATGTCTTTCAGTCCAAACTCTCCATGGTTTTGAGCTGCTCTTGCTGGCTACCAATGCATTCTGACTATGTTTGAACTCTCTGAAAGAGACTTTGTCCTTATACAGTAACTTTGAAATAATATCTTCCCGCGAGGGGGGTGAGTGACAGGGTGCTTTCGGGGGTCTGGGTCGGAGAGGGGAAGATATCTGATATCTACAAGGTTATGCAGGAGGCGGAGGAGGCGTCAGTAGAGGAGCTGAAAGCTAAGTGGGAGTGGGAACTGGGGGAACAGATCGAAGACGGGACATGGGCTGATGCTCTGGAGAGGGTTAATTCTTCCTCCTCGTGTGCACGGCTTAGCCTCATCCAATTCAAGGTGCTGCATAGGGCCCACATGACTGGGACGAGGATGAGTAGGTTCTTTGGGGGTGAAGACAGGTGTGTCAGGTGCTCGGGGAGTCCAGCGAACCATGCCCATATGTTCTGGGCATGCCCGGCACTGGAGGAGTTCTGGAAGGGGGTGGCGAGGACGGTGTCGAGGGTGGTGGGATCCAGGGTCAAGCCAGGATGGGGACTCGCGATTTTTGGGGTTGGGGTGGAGCCGGGAGTGCAGGAGGCGAAAGAGGCCGGTGTGCTGGCCTTTGCGTCCCTGGTAGCCCGACGAAGGATCTTGCTACAATGGAAGGATGCGAGGCCCCCAAGCGTGGAGACCTGGATCAATGACATGCTGGGTTTCATTAAGCTAGAGAAGGTCAAATTCGCCCTGAGAGGGTCGGTACAAGGGTTCTTTAGGCGGTGGCAACCTTTTCTCGACTTTCTGGCTCAACGATAGGATACAGGGACAGTAGCAGCAGCAACCCGGGAGGGGGAGGGAAAGGGGAGGGAAAGGGGAGGGAAAGGGAGGGGGGAGGGGGAGGGGGAGGGAAAGGGAGGGAGGGGGAGGGAAAGGGAGGGAAAGGGGGGGAGGGGAGGGGGAGGGAAAGGGAGGGAGGGGGAGGGAAAGGGGGGGAGGGGGAGGGAAAGGGGGGGAGGGGGAGGGAAAGGGGGGGAGGGGGAGGGAAAGGGGGGGAGGGGGAGGGAAAGGGGGGGAGGGAAAGGGGGGGAGGGGGAGGGAAAGGGAGGGAGGGGGAGGGAAAGGGGGGGAGGGGGAGGGGAGGGAAAGGGGGAGGGAAAGGGGGAGGGAAAGGGGAGGGGGAGGGGGAGGGAAGGAGGGAAAGGGAAAGGGGGAGGGAGGGAGGGAAGGGGGAGGGAGGAAAGGGTGGGAGGGAGGGGAAGGGGCGGGGGAAGGGGAGGGAAAGGGGGGGCGGACAATGACAATGTTTGTTTATTTAATTTTAATATATTTTAAAGTTCTTTTGTTGCTCATTGGGGTTGGGGGGTGGAGGGATGTGATACATGCGTCGATACGGTCTGGGGGTGTCACAGTTATTATGGGTTATTTTGTTGCATTTCATTGTTTGTCGTTATGTTTTATATTTTCTGTAAAAAATTCCAATAAAAATGATATTTAAAAAAAAAACTTTGAAATAATATTGGAGTGAGTTGACACATTCCAGATTCATTTTAATGCAAGAGCACACCCAACCTGTTTAACTTGTTCTCCAACGAACAGCTGATGGTTCCAGAGGTAGATTCATGGATGTTTACAGCACAGAAGGAGACCATTCAGCCCATCATATCCACACTGGTCAACAAAGATCTGACTACACTAATCCTATTTTCCAGCGCTTGGCACATAGCCCTGAAATACTTCTTAAATGTTCTGAGAGTTTCTGACTCAACCATCCTTTCAAGCAGTGAGTTCCAGAGACCCACCATATTCTGAGTGAAAACTTTTCTCCTCAACTTCCCTCTTAGCCTTCTACCTCTTACTTAAATCTATGCCCCCTGGTTATTTACTGACCCCTCTAATAATGGAAAAAAATAGCCTTCCTATGCAACCTATCTCTGCCCTCATATTCTTATACACCTCTATCAGGTTCACTCTCAACCTTCACTACTCGAGGAAAACAACGCCTGCCTATTCAATCTTTCCTCATAGCTCAGACCCCTCGTCCCAGGTAGCATTCTGGTAAATCTCCTCTGCACCCTCTTGCATGCAGTCACATCCTTCCTATAATGTGGTAACCAGAACTGTATGGAGTATTCCAGTTGTGGCCTAACCAACATTTTATATAGTTCCAGCATGACCTCCCTGCTTTTGCATTCTGTGCCTTGGCTAATGAAAGGATGTATCCCATATGTCATCTTGACCACCTTATCTACCTGTCCTGCCTCTTTCAGGGAAATATGGATATGCACTCCACCGTCCCTCTCATCTTCAGTTTCCAGGTCCTATCATTCATACTGTAATCTTTTGCCTTGTTAGCCCTCCCCAAGTACACCTTACACTTGTCCAGGTTAAATTCCATTTGCCACTGCTCTGCCCACCTGACCAGTTCATTGATATCCTCCTGTAGTCTACGGCTATCTTCCTCACTATTTACCACCCTATCCATTTTTGTGTCATCCGCAAACTTCTTGATCAAACCCCCTTGCATTTAAGCTCAGATCATTAATGTACACCAGAAATAGCAAGGGGCCTAGCACCAAGTCCTGCGAAATCCCATTGGAAACAGATTTGCAGTCACAGAAGCATCCCTCTACCATCACCCTCTGCTTCCTGTGCCTTAGCCAATTTTGGACCAGTGTGCCATTTTGCCTTGGATCCTGTGGGCCCATACTTTCTTGACCAGTCTGCCACGAGGGACCTTATCAAAAGGCTTGCTGGTGTTCATAAAGACCACATCAAATACATAACCCTTATCAACACTCCTGGTTACCTCCTCCAAAAATTTGGTTAAATTTGTCAAACACAACATTCCCGAAATCCATGCAGACTTTCCCCGATAATCACTTATTGTCACAAGTAGGCTTCAATTAAGTTACTGTGAAAAGCCCCTAGTCGCCACATTCCAGCGCCTGTTCGGGGAGGCCGGTACGGGAATTGAACCCGCGCTGCTGGCCTTGTTCTGCATTACAAGCCAGCTGTTTAGCCCACTGTGCTAAACTAGCCCCTTGCACAATCTGTGTCCCTAATCTGTGTCTACCCAGTGTAGATATATTCTTTACCTCAGAAATCTTTCTAGTAAAGCATAGGGTGCCCCTGAATGCTGATGACTTGTTATGTACGTCTCGGACCCGGTCCGGGGAGCATAATGGCGCTGCTGAAGTGGTTTGGTGCGTTCTCTGGGTACAAGTTAAATTTTGAGAAGATAAGTGTTTTTTGGTCACCCCGCCGAAGAAGGGAGTTAATCTGGGAATGTAGCCATTGCGTTTGATGGGCACATATTCTAGGGACTTAAATGTGCAGGTAGCGCGAGTTTGGGCTTGGCTTCAGAAATTGAACTTAAGAGGTCTGGTGGGTAGGGTTAAGCCTGATCGACAGGTGGGATAGCAGTCTGTGAGGATGAACATTCTGCCACGATTTCTGTTCCTATTCCAAATCTTGCTGTTTTTTTTGCCAAAAGCGATTTTGTGGGATGGATAGACTGATTTTGTCCTCTATTTGGGCGGGTAAGCTTGCTAGGATTAGGCGTACAGTCCTGCAGAGGAATCGGTAATTTGGGAGCTTGGTGTTGCCGAGTTTGATCTTCTATTATTATTGGGCGGCATGAATTTCTTCCTTTTAAATTTAGAGTACCCAATTAATTTTTCTTTCCAATCAGTGGGCAATTTAGTGTGGCCAATCCACCTAGCCTGCACATGTTTGGGTTATGGGAGCAGAACCCATGCAAACACGGGGAGAGTGTGCAAACTCCACATGGACAGTGACCCAGAGTCGGAATCGAACCTGGGACCTTGACGCCATAAGGCAGCAGTGCTAACCACTGCATCACCGTGCTGCCCTGGGCGATATGGATTTCTTACGGGAAGGTCGTGTTTGACGAACTTAATCAGATATTTGGAGGAGGCAACCAGGAGTGTTGAGAAGGTATTGGGCTGGTGTGGGAACCAGGGTGCAGTTTGGGTGAGGATGGAATCGGGTTTCTGTAGGGGGTCGGGGCTGTGGGTGCTGGCAACGGTCCATTTCTGTTTTCTCCAAGGAAGTTTTTGTGTAACCCATTGGTGGACGTGACGTTGAAAATATGGCGGCAATTTTGCAGCATTTTAGTTGGGTAGGATGTTCAAACTGGTGCTGATATGTGATAACGACATGTTTGAGCGGCAAGATTGGATGCCAGGTTTCGAGGCTGGGTGGACAAGTGGGTGGAAGGTTTGGGGAACATGTTTCTGGAGGGGTGGTTTGCGAATCCACAGGAGTTACCAGAGAAGTTTGGGCTTTCACAGTGGAGAACTTTAAGTATATCTGCAGGTTTGGGACTTTGCGAGGAACGGCTTCCCATCGCTCCGGTAGTGCCGCTCTTCTCATTGTTGGACCGGGTTCTGTCACTCGGGATAGAGATGGGGAGCACCTCGGGAATTTACAGGAGGATAATGGAGGAGGATGCTGCATCCCTGTTGGGGACTAAGGCCAAGTGGGAGGAATTTGGGGTGGAATTAGATCAGGGGGTGTAGTGTGAGGCCTTGCGTATGGTGAATGCTTCTTTGTCTTACACGGGACTGGGGCTAATACAGTTGAAAGTTGTACACCGGGTGCACTCAAGTAGGGCTAAGATGAGTCAGTTGTTTGAGGAAATGGAAGATAAGTGTAAATATTGTGGGAGGAGTCTGGCAAATCATGTGCACATGTTCCGGGCATGACCTGAGCTGGTGAGATTTTGAGTTTCCTCCTTCAGCACCATGTCGGCGATTCTACGAATGGAATTGGACCCCAGCCCCATGGTGGCCATATTTGGTGTGTCAGGTCTGCAGATGGGTGCGGGGGCAGATGTCTTGGGCTTCATCTCTCTGATCACTCGCAGGCGGGTGCTGTTAGAGTTGACGTCAGCTTCTCCATCCAATGCCTTGGTATGGCTGGGGGATCTTATGGAGTTTTTGCATCTTGAGAAAATTAAATATACGTTAAGAGGTGTAATTGAGGACTTTTATAAAAGATGGCATCCGTTTATTTGTATGCAGCTGTGTTTTGTTTTATTTTATTGTTCTGTATCCATTAAAAAATGTTTAGTTAAAATATACTTTGAAATATAAATCTTTCTGGTAACTTCCCCACCACCAAGGTTAGATTGAGTGGCATATAATTTCCAGGCACCTCACCTGTGACCAGAGAGGATTTGAAAATTGAAGTTATGAGTTTGAAAATGACTACATTAATCTCAGCAAAATTAACAAATTTATCTATTGTCAATGCAAATTTTTGAATCACCCTCTGTATGTACTGAACAGAATTATTCTTAGATCTGTTAAACCTAACAGCATTTGTTTGTTACACCAGGCACTGTATACAGTGGGAAAATAGTATTCACACAAACCTGCCAACTATATGCATGGGGACTGTCCTTTAAATAGAAATTCTAATGCTGACTTTTCTTCGAATTTCAAATGACCAAAAGCAGTGCTGGTTTAATTTAAATCTGTATATAAAAATGACCTGAGAAAAATTTGCAACTCAAATGTTGTGTCTTTTGTCAGGAGTTTATACTGTCTGAAGACTACAACAAAATGATTCCTGCAAAGAGCTACCTTGGTAAGGAACTTCTTTTTTTTTCAATTGGAAGGGAGAGAAAGCATGAGCGTACAAAGATTGAGTCTCGGTATTTCATCCATTGCCAAGGACTAGGAAACTGTTGCTTTACCGATCTTGGTGTTTCCAAAGAACATAAGAACATAAGAACTAGGAGCAGGAGTAGGCCATCTGGCCCCTCGAGCCTGCTCCGCCATTCAATGAGATCATGGCTGATCTTTTGTGGACTCAGCTCCACTTTCCGGCCCGAACACCATAACCCTTAATCCCTTTATTCTTCAAAAAACTATCTATCTTTACCTTAAAAACATGTAATGAAGGAGCCTCAACTGCTTCACTGGGCAAGGAATTCCATAGATTCACAACCCTTTGGGTGAAGAAGTTCCTCCTAAACTCAGTTCTAAATCTACTTCCCCTTATTTTGAGGCTATGCCCCCTAGTTCTGCTGTCACCCGCCAGTGGAAACAACCTGCCCGCATCTATCCTATCTATTCCCTTCATAATTTTAAATGTTTCTATAAGATCCCCCCTCATCCTTCTAAATTCCAACGAGTACAGTCCCAGTCTACTCAACCTCTCCTCATAATCCAACCCCTTCAGCTCTGGGATTAACCTAGTGAATCTCCTCTGCACACCCTCCAGCGCCAGTACGTCCTTTCTCAAGTAAGGAGACCAAAACTGAACACAATACTCCAGGTGTGGCCGCACTAACACCTTATACAATTGCAACATAACCTCCCTAGTCTTAAACTCCATCCCTCTAGCAATGAAGGACAAAATTCCATTTGCCTTCTTAATCACCTGTTGCACTTGTAAACCAACCTTCTGTGACTCATGCACTAGCACACCCAAGTCTCTCTGAACAGCGGCATGCTTTAATATTTTATCGTTTAAATAATAATCCCGTTTGCTGTTATTCCTACCAAAATGGATAACCTCACATTTGTCAACATTGTATTCCATCTGCCAGACCCGAGCCCATTCACTTAACCTATCCAAATCCCTCTGCAGACTTCCAGTATCCTCTGCACTTTTCGCTTTACCACTAATCTTAGTGTCATCTGCAAACTTGGACACATTGCCCTTGGTCCCAAACTCCAAATCATCAATGTAAATTGTGAACAATTGTGGGCCCAACACGGATCCCTGAGGGACACCACTAGCTACTGATTGCCAACCAGAGAAACACCCATTTATCCCAACTCTTTGCTTTCTATTAATTAACCAATCCTCTATCCATGCTACTACTTTACCCTTAATGCCATGCATCTTTATCTTATGCAGCAACCTTTTGTGTGGCACCTTGTCAAAGGCTTTCTGGAAATCCAGATATACCACATCCATCGGCTCCCCGTTATCTACTGCACTGGTAATGTCCTCAAAAAATTCCACTAAATTAGTTAGGCACGACCTGCCTTTTACGAACCCATGCTGCGTCTGCCCAATGGGACAATTTCTATCCAGATGCCTCGCTATTTCTTCCTTGATGATAGATTCCAGCATCTTCCCTATTACCGAAGTTAAACTCACTGGCCTATAATTTCCTGCTTTCTGCCTACCTCCTTTTTTAAACAGTGGCGTCACGTTTGCTAATTTCCAATCCACCGGGACCACCCCATGGTCTAGTGAATTTCGGTAAATTATCACTAGTGCATCTGCAATTTCCCTAGCCATCTCTTTTAGCACTCTGGGATGCATTCCATCAGGGCCAGGAGACTTGTCTACCTTTAGCCCCATTAGCTTGCCCATCACTCCCTCCTTAGTGATAACAATCGTCTCAAGGTCCTCACCTGTCATAGCCTCATTTCTATCAGTCACTGGCATGTTATTTGTGTCTTCCACTGTGAAGACCGACCCAAAAAACCTGTTCAGTTCCTCAGCCATTTCCTCATTTCCCATTATTAAAACTCCCTTCTCATCCTCTAAAGGACCAATATTTACCTTAGCCACTCTTTTTTGTCTTATATATTTGTAAAAACTTTTACTGTCTGTTTTTATATTCTGAGCAAGTTTACTCTCATACTCTATCTTACTCTTCTTTATAGCTTTTTTAGTAGCTTTCTGTTGCCCCCTAAAGATTTCCCAGTCCTCTAATCTCCCAGCAATCTTTGCCACTTTATATGCTTTTTCCTTCAATTTGATACTCTCCCTTATTTCCTTAGATATCCACGGTCGATTTTCCCTCTTTCTTCCGTCCTTCCTTTTTGTTGGTATAAACCTTTGCTGAGCACTGTGAAAAATCGCTTGGAAGGTTCTCCACTGTTCCTCAACTGTTCCACCATAAAGTCTTAGCTCCCAGTCTACCTTAGCTAGTTCTTCTCTCATCCCCTTGTAATCTCCTTTGTTTAAACACAAAACACTAGTATTTGATTTTACTTTCTCACCCTCCATCTGTATTTTAAATTCCACCATATTGTGATCGCTCCTTCCGAGAGGATCCCTAACTATGAGATCATGAATCAATCCTGTCTCATTACACAGGACAAGATCTAGGACCGCTTGTTCCCTCGTAGGTTCCATTACATACTGTTCTAGGAAACTATCGCGGATACATTCTATAAACTCCTCCTCACGGTTGCCTTGACCGACCTGGTTAAACCAATCGACATGTAGATTAAAATCCCCCATGATAACTGCTGTACCATTTCTACATGCATCAGTTATTTCTTTGTTTATTGCCTGCCCCACCATCTTGTTACTATTTGGTGGCCGATAGACTACTCCTATCAGTGACTTTTTCGCTTTACTATTCCTGATTTCCACCCAAATGGATTCAACCTTATCCTCCATAGCACCGATATCATCCCTTACTATTGCCCGGATGTCATCCTTAAATAACAGAGCAACACCACCTCCCTTACCATCCACTCTGTCCTTCCGAATAGTTTGATACCCTCGGATATTTAACTCCCAGTCGTGACCATCCTTTAACCATGTTTCAGTAATGGCCACTAAATCATAGTCCTTCACGATGATTTGTGCCACCAACTCATTTACTTTATTCCGAATACTACGAGCATTCAGGTAAAGTACACTTATGTTGGTTTTTTTACCTCTGTTTTGAATCTTAACATCTCCAGTTTTATTCCTTTTGTTATTACTGGGCCTATTCACTGTGCTCCCCTCAGTCACTGTACCTTGTACTGTCGCCCTTATGGATTTCTGACTATGTCTTCTCTGCCTTGCACTTTTCCCCTTACTTCCTTTTGTTTCTGTCCCTGTTTTACTACCTTCCAACTTCCAGCATTGGTTCCCATCCCCCTGCCACATTAGTTTAAACCCTCCCCAACAGCTCTAGAAAACACCCCCCCTAGGACATCGGTTCCAGTCCTGCCCAAGTGCAGACCGTCCGGTTTGTACTGGTCCCACCTCCCCCAGAACCGGTCCCAATGCCCCAGGAATTTGAATCCCTCCCTCTTGCACCATCTCTCGAGCCACGCATTCATCCTATCTCTGCATTGCTCAAAGAGTGGTTAACTAAGGGAAAACTCAGTGCAAGGTTTTGTTTTGTGAACTAACCAGACACATTAGGTGTTGCCTCATTATAATGAGGTTGAAAACAACAGGTTGACGTTATGTTGCAGAGGTCATGGAGCAGCCTGCCTGTGCTTTTACCAAGTTGGCTATCCAGCGGATCCATTTCATGCTTGTGTATAAAAAGTGATGGGCAGTGAAAGATTTACTGGTCCATTCAGCTTGTCTTACTTACTGGCACTGCCCCCCTGCATCATGATACAGATCCATCCCACTCCACTTGATGCCACATACTCTCTCTGAAGAGAGATGACAGCCCAGTTAAAAACCCAGGCCAGTTGTAGGGGTGTGGGTAGTTGGCTGGGATATTGATGAAATGCCTCCATGCTCAAAACCTAAGACGACCATTCCGACTCTGACTAACATTATTCAAGGTTATCTCCACCCCAGCCAGAAACCAGTCCAACTCTTGGGTGAAGGAATTCAGTGAGTCAGAGGCAGCAGCCTGTTCCACAAATCCACTATTCTCTGGCAAAAAAACTACCACTTCACATCTAACCTAGTTCTTGCATTTAAATAACTTGAGATTGTGACCCTTGGTGCTCCCTACCCCATTTAGTTGAAACAAACTGTCTACACAAACATATTCAAATACTGTGATTGTTTTATGAACCTTGATCAAATCATTGTGAGCCTGTGTTTCTCTTACGTATGAGGACCCAGTGTGGTGGGAGAGAAACATTTTTATTTCTGAGCAAGTGAGCAAAATTACATTATTGAACAAATCCTCTGTTATGAAATATAAGAATAGAAGAAATAGCCACAGGAGTAGATCATGTGGCTTGTCGAGCCTCTCCGTTATACAATATGATCAGGGCTGCTCCAATTTCCCCACTTGCTCCCCATATCCCTTAATTCTACTAGAGACCAAACATCTGTTTATCTCAGTCTTAAATATATTCAATGATAGAACATCCTCAACCCCCTGGGGTAGAGAATTCCAGAGATTCACCACTCTTTGAGTGAAGTAATCAGTCCCCATCTCAAAAGAATAAGGTGCTTAGGAACACTGTGTCCATCCTGAAAAAGTTCCAGGGACACAGTCCATCCACATTTCCTTGAACCTGTAACTGTTTTCATTCTTTATGCTCAGTGGCAGTGACTTGGCTAACTTTTTAGATATAAATTTAAGAGTACATGTGTTTATTCTTGTGTCCAGCTTAAAGAAGAATAACCACATGCTTGTGAGCTGTTATCAGGCATTGCTTTTGTAATCTCTATCTTGGCCTGATATTTCAGTCTTGTGTAGGAGACTTTAATGAGACTTGGAAGGGAGGTTTGTGTTGAAACTTAACAGTAGAACTGGTCATTAGTACATTTTGTGCCTAGCTATTTTTATGCCATTTGAAAGTGGGGCAGTGACTTTGAAATAGTGCATTCACTTTAAACGGTTCCCATGAATGTAGCAATGTCAGTAGGCAGGCTGAAAAGCTACCGAGAAGCATTGATAGCTCTAATTTATGGTGCCACTACCATTTGTCACTTTAATATATTTTGCTTTATGCTAACGTGAAATTCATGAGCTTCAGAGAACCGACATGATTTGTTCCTTTTTTCAGCTCATCAGAACCGAGTGACAATGGTCCTATTTATCTTGGAGATGGAGTGGGTGCTGAGCACGGGGCAGGACAAAAGCTTTACGTGGCACTGTTCAGAGAGTGGCCGAAGATTAGGTAGTCACAGAACCTCTGCTTGGGCCTCGTGTCTGCAGTATCCTAAACATAATAGTTAATGTGCTATCTTGTGTATAGTGTAACTTGTTGCATTTTAATTAAATTAAGACTGCTTTGCACTCATGCTTTTCCATAACCGCAGTTCTCAGATTTGACATTGAAACACGGCATGCTTTTGTGGGGGATTATTCTGGGCAGGTGACGATTTTGAAGCTTGAACAAGACAATTGCTCTGTAGTTACGACATTTAAAGGACACAGTGGTAAGCTAACCAGACCTTGTCCAGTGAGAGTTCATGTTTGTTTCCTTGTCTCAGTCAAATAATCTTTGCACAATTCCCTACTTCTGCTCATTGCTTCAACGATGTTTCCTTCATTGCTAACGTGCAAGTGTGTTTAACATCTGGAAGTTGCTTTAGATTATTTCTAGCTAACGGTCTAGTCACATTCCAGTCATTGGTAAAATGTGTTGCTGACGGGAAACACAACAGCAGCTGTTGGCACTGAAATGGGAGAACGTTGAACAAGACGGCACAATAGCCCAGTGGTTAGCACTGCTGTCTCAGTGCCAGGGACCCGGGTTCAATTCTGGCCTTGGGTGACTACGGAGTTTGCATGTTCTCCCCGTATCTGCGTGGGATTTCTCCAGGCTCCCATTTCCTCCACAGTACCAAGATGTGCAGGTTAGGTGGATTGGTCATGCTAAATTGCCACTTAATGTTCAAAGATATGCAGGTTAGGTGGGGTTACAGCAATAGAGCAAAGGAGTGGGCGTGGGTGGGGTGCTCTTTGAGGGTCGGTGCAGACTCAATGGGCTGAATGGACTTCTGCACTGCAGGGATTCTAAGAAAATACTCGGCAATTGAAACTAAATGATAGCTTGCCAGTGAATGGTTCCAGGCAGCAGTCCAATCTCTGATCCTTATCATAGTTAAAAACCTTTGGAGCTTCGCTCTGATCAGTGGGAAGAGGAGAGAGCTTGTGTCTCTGAAGTAGAATACTGCAATGTAAGCAATCCCGTACCGTCTATAGAAATTTACTTGCACTGACAGAGCTGGACGGAACTTGCAAATGTGCTAGGTTGAGATGGAGAAACATTTTGTGATATATATAAAGACTTGAGTAATGGGATGAAGTTCAAAGAGGAAGGAAAGCCAAGTGTGTTATGTACTGCTTCATCTAGCTGACTGTACAAACATCTTCCACATAGTTAGTTCCTTTTTATGGAGACTTTACATTTCCAGGGTGACGGGTCATTGTAGGGCAATGGTACACAGGGCTGAATTGAACTCCTTTCCCTTGCCATCCATACAAGTCAAATTATTTCTGATTAAGTCATTGGAGCCAATCAAGGAAACACCTACAATGTATACAGCCTGAATGAGTATGTGAAGAAAGCCAAAATAATTGCGAATGCTAATTGAAGCAGTGCATGTCGTGTGTGTTTCTTGTGATAAACAATTAGAATGTTCTTTTATAGGTATTCCAGGCATGTCTCCTGATTTGTGTATATTGTTTGTTTGTGAAGGTTGGAAAGAGAATTTATCAATAGATGGGGTGAAATGCTCATTGTCTATAAACAGGTTATGTACTTTCCACTGTTCAAAATGAGGTAATTAATTAATTTAGTTAATTTAGCTTCATTTCTCTTCAGGAAAAATGTAAATGAATGGATGTAACCTGTATTTATTTTTATATTTTTTTTATAAATGTAGAGTACCCAATTCATTTTTTCCAATTTAGGGGCAATTTAGCGTGGCCAATCCACGTACCCTGTACATCTTTGGGTTGTGGGGGCGAGACCCACGCAAACACGGGGAGAATGTGCAAACTCCACACGGGCAGTGACCCAGAGCTGGGATCGAACCTGGGACCTCGGCGTGTGAGGCAGCAGTGCTAACTACTGTGCCACCGTGTTGTCTGTAACCTGTATTTATGACAAGAAGAGAACTCTTTCTGCATGTAGCTTTAGGACTGAGTTTAAATCCAACCCAGACAGGGGCGATGAAAGTCTCCTCAGCCCTATTTAATAGGAGTCTACAGTCCAACATTTCCGAAATCTTTCATTTCACCCAGAGGGGTTTTAGCACAGCTGACCCGAGAAGAGGAAAACATTCTCACTGATGTAAGGATGCTCTTCTAAGGTTGGGATTAAGCTTTGATTTGCATCCTACACCTGCCCAGGGAGCGGGTTTGCTGTAACTGCCAATGAAAAATGTGCCATTCTTTAGTACTGGCATATTTCATGATCAGCGCAAAATGCTAATGTAAGATCCAAAACAAATGGTGGCAGATACGTTTGACCAGGAGTAAAGCAAGGTAGAAAGTACCTCTGTGAATTAATTTCTAGCACAAAGAAAAAATTGAATTAACTTGCTCGATGCCAAATGTCATATGTTTGTCTTTCGACTGCCTTTTATTACGTTCATCAAAGAGCAATTAACTGGATCAAAGAAAATCTCTGTCTTTCAGGCAGCATCACCGCACTTTGCTGGGACCCAGTTCAACGAACACTATTCTCAGGCAGCTCTGATCATTCCATTATTATGTGGGATATAGGAGGCAGAAAGGGAACTGCTATTGAATTACAAGGCCACAAGTGAGTGTTCAGCATTTATATTGATTTGCACGTACACTTGCTTTTCTGACCAGCACATGAATGCAATTGTGCTGCTTTAGCTAACTATTTGTTCTGTTTCTGTCATACAGTGACAAAGTTCAATCCCTTTGTTATGCACATCATACTCGACAGCTGATCTCTTGTGGTGCAGATGGTGGGATTGTTGTGTGGAACATGGATGTAAAGAGG
The DNA here is from genome assembly GCF_902713615.1 of Scyliorhinus canicula. Lineage (NCBI taxonomy): Eukaryota > Metazoa > Chordata > Chondrichthyes > Carcharhiniformes > Scyliorhinidae > Scyliorhinus > Scyliorhinus canicula. Next base: position 104,292,054 of record NC_052152.1, on the reverse strand, counting down.
CAAGAGGTCAGCATGCAATTTCATTCAGTCCATGAAAATTTGAACACCAGGCAAATTGAATCCAGTTCATGTCTAATAATTCACGTACTTTTGACAAGTTTTTGAAAGTTCCATCGTGAACTACACTAGCATCAGTGCAAGGTAGAAAATGTTCTGGATTTTGAAACCACTCCATTTGTAATAGTTCAGTTCTGCACTTAACATGTTTGTTAACATAAGGTGCATTGCAGCACTGTTGCTTCACAGCGCCAAGGTCCCAGGTTCAACTCCCAGCTTGGGTCACTGTCTGTGCAGAGTCTGCACGTTCTCTCCATGTCTGTGTGGGTTTCCTCCTGGTGCTCCAGTTTCCTCCCACAAGTCCCGAAAGACGTGCTGTTAGGTGACTTGGACATTCTGAATTCTCTCTCTGTGTACCTGAACAGGCGCCGGAATGGGGCGATGAGGGGCTTTTCACAGTAACTTCATTGCAGTTTTAATGTAAAGATTATTATTTACTGTTGGGAGGCAAGTAGTGTTTCATGGCTTTTCAGCAAAACGTGTACAAAATGTCAATTTGTAGCTTTGTACTGCAGGAATGGTGAGAGGCAAGCAGACTGGGAATTCTGATCTATGGTCAGCCACCAGACATCTCAAAGTGCTTAACTGTATAGACAAGGGAGTAGATTATAAAGTGCAGTCACTGTTCTAATGTGACAGCCAGTATACGTATAGCAAACTACCATGAACAGATTATCTGTTTTTTGTGATATTGATTGACGGAAACATTTTGGCCAGGACATTGGGGTTTGCTCTTCTTCGAAATAGTGCCACGGGATCTTTTACATCACCCTGAACAGACAGAGGGACCTTGGTTTAAAGTCTCATCTGAAGGACGGCACCACCAAAAGAGCAACTCTTCCCTCAGTGTCAGCCTTGATTTTTGTGCTCAAGTCCTGGAATGGGACTTGAACCAGAACCTTGTGATTTAGAGGCAATTGTGTTTAGCAGCTGAGCCACAGATGGCACATATGAAATGTAGAGATGGGTGAGATGCTGGGAAAAGCGGTTGGACATTGTTCTGTCCCAGTGGACCAAATCCTGAGGTGAATTGGTGCCTTAGAAAAAGTTGGAGAGGTGATGAAACCTCATGAAATTTGGGTTCTGTTTTCTCAAATATAACGCAAGGAAGGAGCCCATTGGTGAGATTATTAAATTGTTTACAGACGACCTTCCCTACCTGCCAGAGATTAGGGTTGCTTTGACTCCAGTGTGGTTCTGAGGGAGTGTTGCTTTGTTGGAAGCGCTGTTTTTGAGATGAGAGTTTTAAAAAATAAATTTAGAGTACCCAATTACTTTTTTTCCAATTAAGGGACAATTTAGCGTGGCCAATCCACCTAACCTGCACATCCTTGGGTTGTGGGGGCGAGACCCACGCAGACACTGGAAGAAAGTGCAAACTCCACACAGACACTGACGCAGATTTTCAGAAGAAAGTTAAACCAAGGCGCCATCAAATTGTTCAGGTGGATGTAAAATATCCCATGGCGCTATTTTGAAGAAGAGCAAGGGAAGCTGCCCCTGGTGCCCCTGACCAATATTTATCCCTCAATCAACATCACTAAAAAAGGTGCCTCACGAGCTGTGAAGCCCTTGAGATATCCAGTGGTCGGGAAAAATAATATATAAATGCAAGTTTTTAAAAATCTGGCTATGGGCACTGCTGGCAGACATTTACTTCCTATCCTTCGTTTCCTGCAGTTTGATGAAGCTGGGTGACTTACTCGGGGTCACTTCAGAAGGCAGCCAAGAATCAGGCTTGTTGGTATTAGGCTGGAGTTGCACATAGGTGAGACCAAGTAAGAACATCAGGTCCAAATATGTGCCGGTTAGGCAGATTAGTCATGCTAAATTGTCCCTTAGGGTGGGGTGGGGTTGCAGGAATAGGGTGGTGCATTGGGCAGAGGTGGGGGTGGTCTTTTAAAGGGTCAGTGCAGACTTGATGGGCCGAATGGTGTCTTTGTGCACTGTAGAGATTCTATGATTCTTTTCCTATATGGCATTCATAGAGCACACGAGGAGATCATTCTGTCCATGACCCAGTTCACCAGAAGAACAATTCAGGGGGCCGCATGGTGGCACAGTGGTTAGCTTTGCTGCCTCATGGCGCCATGGTCCCAGGTTTGATCCCGGCTTTGGGTCACTGTCCGTGTGGAGTTTGCACATTCTCCCCGTGTTTGCGTGTGTTTCACCCCCACAACCCAAAGATGTGCAGGCTAGGTTAATTGGTCACGTTAAATTGCCCCTTAATTGGAAAAAAAGGATTGGGTACTCTAAATTTAAAAAACAAAATAATTAAATAAAAAGAACAATTCAGCTTGTCAACTCCCTGCTCTTTTTCCTATATTCCTGTATTTTTTTTTCTTTTTCAAGAATAATCCAATACCCTTTTGAAAGCTACTAATGAGCCTGTGTCCACCACACTGCCAGTCAGAGCATTTCAAATCAGGAATCATCTTGGCCTTAATCATCTTCATGCCGCTGTGCTCCCTGATTATTGACCCTTCAGCCATTGAAATAGTTGCTCTTTATTTTCTCTACCCAATCCTTTGCGATTTAAAATACTTTTATCAAATCTGCTCTAAGCCTTCTCTGTTTGACGGTAAAGACTTATCAAATCATTTTAATTTATCATCCCTGTTACGATTCCAGCTCATGGTACTACTGGAAAAGTCAGATCCCAGGGTGATAGATCCTAACTTTTATATTTGTTTAGAAATTAGGACAGTTGCTGAGCAGTCACAGAGACTACTGGTGTAGTTTTAGCGAAAGAATAAAACATTTATTCAACAAGAAAAGATGAACTATAATACACCACCCCTTCACCATTAAACCGTTGCAGATGTATAGAGACTCATCAGGATAACGCAAGTTACAAAATGTATCATATTCTAATGTTCTCAGTAAGTGCACAGTCCATTTAAACCAATGGGTAAACACCCCACATTCAAAAACCAAGTGACACATGCCACACAAACAACTTCTGCGGATTTCTCATCAATTCCCCCCAGACCGTTGTCATATTGTGAGCCAACTTGTTTCACTGGATCTCTCTTTTGCACGTGGATTTCCAATCTTCGTTCTCAAAGAACACTCCCTGCAATCTTCTCCAACTGATGCTTTCTCTTGATGTCTTCACCAAAGATCCACTTCCAGGGTTTCAACCTCTCCTTGTGGTGTTATCTCCCCTGACATGCCACCTTCCACACAATCTCTCAGATACACAGCTCTGCCAGCAGAGCACTGCTGCTTTGCAGGATTGTAGTAAAGAGTCACCAACCTTTGGGTCTCCTTGGACCTCCGGCTTCTCGCATCTTTATATTGTTTTACATCTTCCTGCAGATTTGTCTTTTTGGAATCCTCCTCTGCTCCTCACTCTTAACTTCACTGACAGGATCCATTCCTGTCCTTCCCCTTTGACTAAAAGGTCTTTCTGGAACTTCCTTTTTTTCCTTGCCCTGGATTTGGGACCTTTTCTGTTCTTTTGTTTGGGGCCTGCTCTCTGCAATATCTCTTCATGTCCTGCATTGCTCCCTGCACCTCAGAGCAGAATCACCAACTGAATCTCAAACTGCTTTGTCTTCCCCTGTGGCCTCTGTTCCTGGACAGCAGCCCAGTTTTTATAACCTGCGTTTGCTTTAGAGTCCTACAACCTCATTAAAATGCAGGCAACTTTGAAAGTGAAACTAAAATTGTAGTTTCCTCAGCACACCATTGCAGAAATATAAACTAAGCTGAAACCTAAAGCCATATCTTATTCCTAACTCCACAAATAGAAATATAACAATACTATTTCTATTTTTTAACACCTCTTAAAAACCTTGTAGTCGGTCTCCACTGTATTCTCTCCAAAGCCTTCATGCCCTTGATACAGTGTGGTGACCAAAATTGGGCGCACTACTCCATATGAGACTGAACCAGTGTTTTGTAAAGGTATAGCACAACTTCCCTTGCCCTTTCGCTCTATACCTCTTTATAAAGCCCAGAATCTATTCTTTCTGAACAGCTTTGTTGACCAGTCGTGTCAGTTCCAAAGATTTGTGCACAAGTTACCCAAGTCTCTCACTTCTTCGTGCACCCCCTTTACTTGTACTATGCTCCTTTTTCCTATCACAATGTATCGATTTACACTTTTCTGAAAATAATTTCATCCACCGTTCTGCTTTCGTCTTCTTGTAGCCGATTACAACCCTCATTATTTTCCAAATATCTACATGTTTTCTGTCATCTGTAAATTTCAAAATTGCACCTTGTATCCCCAAGTCTGACTAAAACAAATATTCGGTCTCTGCACTTAACCATGGAAAAAACCACTACATACCTCTCTGATCCAAATAACTTCCATTGGGCTGGAGGACTTTGAGGAATTGTATGAGTTTCCCAAGGGAAATGGTTTTAGGTACCTGCATGTTTACGAATTTGTGAGGCGGGAGATGCCGTTCTTCCGAGGGCTGCCGCAAGATGAGCTGTTATCGGAGGACAAAATAGGGGAGGGGAAGTTGTCAGATATTTATGAAAAACTGATGGAGAGGGAGGGAGCTCGGGTGGGGATATTAAACGTAAATAGGAGGAGGAGCTGGGAGGTGAGCTTGGCGCCGGGATGTGGGCGGATGTCTTGCGGAGGGTGAACGCGTCCTTATCATGTGAGAGGTTAAGCCTCATCCAGTTTAAAGCGGTTCATAGGGCCCCCAGTGGTGAGGGTGAGCAGTTTTTTGTGGGGGTGGAGGATGGGGGGTTGGGGGTGGGGGCTGAGGAGACGGATTTTGTTGGGTTGGCCGGACTCGGAACCGCCAAAAGCTGGGGTGTGGGTGAGCAACCTGGCAGAATTCCTGAGGTTGGAGAAGGTTCAGTTCACTTTGCGGGGTTCGGGAGAGGGTTTCGACCAGAGGGGTTCAGCGATTTCTTCAAGGAGAATTGAGGGGCCAGCAAAGGGGTTAAAATAGGGAAGGCAGGACGTGGTGGGATGTTTGTGTCAGGGGGATTGGAGCGTTGAGGTTGTTTATTGGGTTGATGTGGTGTTCTGATGTTCTGCATATACTTGTTAAAATAAAATATATTTTTTAAAGATTGCCATTTGCCATAACTGTTTTCTATCGCTCAACCAATTTTGTATCATCCTGCTAGGCTTCAATTTTAGTAGCAAGCCTATGCGTGATACTTTATCAAACACCTTTTGAAAGTACAGATGCAGAACATCGATTTCCCTGCCTTCATCCATCATTAAATAACTCAATCATGTTAGTCAAGTATGATTTTCCCTTGATAAATGTGTGCTGGCTCTCATTAGCCATACATGTCACATGGTTGTTAATTTTGTCCTGAGTTTTTGTTTCTAAGAGCTTGCCTGCCAGCAACGTTAAATTGACTGGCCTCTACTTGCATATTATAGAATCATATGTGCCAGCACTCTGCAAGACCAACTCCGCTCTCGGGTTGCTTAACTGTCCTTTTTTGGATCAAGGGTGTGACATTTGTGGTCGTTCAGTTCTTTGGCATCACCCCTGTTTCTGAGGAGAATTGCAGCCAGCACTGCCATAAATTCTACTCTTACTTCCCTCAACAATACAGGATACAGTCCACCTGAAACATGTGTCTTATCCACTTTACATACTGTCAACATTTCTCATACCTTGCCTTCACTAATATCTAACTCCTCAGTCTCCTGGTACCCTGCAGCTTATCACAGCTTTGGCAAATTCTCTTTGCTTGGTGTAAATACTGATGCAATGTACTCATTTAATACCTCACCTATGTTTTCTGCCTCCATCACTATATCTCTGTTTTGGTTCCTGATCCGTCTCACCACTCATTTGGCAACCGGTTTAATGTTAATGTGCTTATAGAAGACATGTTACATTATCAGCAATTTATTCTCTTCCTGCCTCTTGATCTCCCATTTTTTCACTCGTATACCTTTTTTTTAAAAAAGTAAGGTTAATGGGGGGGGGGGGGGGGGTTGTTGGGTTACGGGTATAGGGTGGATACGTGGGTTTGAGTAGGGTGATCATGGCTTGGCACAACATTGAGGGCCGAAGGGCCTGTTCTGTGCTGTACTGTTCTATGTTCTATATCCAACCTGATTCATCCCTTCTGTTATCAGCTGACGTCTATCATATGCCCCTTTTTCTGCTTCATCTGACTCTAACGCTTTTGCCATCCGAGAAGCTATAGCTTTTGTTAGCCACTCATTCCCTCTTGTGGAAATGTACCTAGACAACATTTCTTCTTTAAAGGCCAACCTTCACTTCGTTACATTTCTGCTTGCCAGTCTTTGGCTGAAATTTACCTGGGCCAGTTCCCTCTTCAGTTTGCTAAAATTAGCCCCTTTCCATAACAAATCTAAACTTTATGATATTATTCCCACTTGACCCAAATCATTCCTAAGACATGCTCCAAAAATGTCTCTCTCTTGTTTGGCAAAAATCATACTGATCATTAAATTCTCCTGTACATACGGAAAGTCCTCATCTTCACCTTTTATTACCCGTTCAGTAGTGGAGCAGTTAGTCTCCCATTGTCACACAACTTTGCTGCTCCTGCATCTGTTTCCCACTATTTGGTGGCCGAAAAATATATGAAGTAGCATAATAGCTCTCTGTCACTAACTAACCTCAACTAAATAGATTATCTCTTAGACCCCTCAAGGACATTCTATTTAGTGAACTAGTTGAGTGATGACAATTTAATAATTTCTTGGCCACTTTTTATGAAACAAACTTTTTATTTTGAGTTTCCTTTTTAAACTGAATTCAAATGTGCCACATTGAGATTTGAATGTCCATCGTCTGGATTATGTGTTACAGACATGCAAATGAACATACGAATTAGGACCAGGAGTAGGCGACTTAGCCTCTCAAGCCTGCTCCCCCATTCATTAAGATCATGGCTGATCTGATTGTAACCTCAACCCCACATTCCTACCCACTCCCAATAACCTTTCACCCCCTTGTTAATCAAGAATCTATCTAGCTCTGCCTTAAAAATATTCAAAGACTTTGCTACCACTGCCTTTTGAGGAAGAAGGTTCCTGAGACACTCAATCCTTTGAGAAAAAAAGGAAAGATGTAAATGCATTAGAAACAGTTCATAGAAGGTTTACTCTAGAAACAAAATTCTCCTAATCTCTGCCTTAAATGAGCGACTCATTATTTTAAAAATATTGACTCCTAGTTCTAGATCCTCCAACAAGAGGAAACATCTTGCCCACAGTGACTCTGTCAATGCCCCCCAGGATGTTAAAGATTTTGACTAAGTCACCTCTTACTCGTCTAAACTTTCGTGATTACAAACCTAACCTCTCCAACCTTTCCTCATAAGACAACCTGCCCATTTCTGATATTAGTCAAGTATATCTTCTATGAACTGTTTCTAATGCATTTACATCTTTCCATAAATAAGGAGACCAATGCTGTACACAATACTCCCATGTGTGGTCTCGCCAATGTCCTGCACAACTGGAGCATAACGTCCCAACTTTTGTAATCCAACACAAAATACAACATTCGATGAACTTTCCAGATTACTTGCTGTACCTGTATACTCGTCTTTTGTGATTCATGCGATAGAACACCCTCTGCATTTCAGAGCTCTGAAATCTCTCACCATTTAGATAATGGGATTTTTTATTTGTCTTGCCAAAATGGAAAATTTAACATTTTCCCACATTTTACTCCCATTTGCCAGTTGCTAAAATCATACAAACACTCGACTGCCCTGAAGTTTTGGCTCTTGTTAACCTGTATCTACATTCTCCTACCTTGTGTTTCAAACAAAATTGCGACTCTACCTGTGCGGATTTCTCAATAGTTGGATCTGTTTATCAGACACTGCTGACCCCGAGAAAAAGGATTGAAGATGTTATTTAATCAAATCAACATTGTCATGGGCGGCACGGTGGTGCAGTGGTTAGCACTGCTGCCTCACGGCGCTGAGGACCCAGGTTTGATCCTGGCCCCGGGTAACTGTCCGTGTGGAGTTTGCACATTCTCCCCGTGTCTGCGTGGGTCTCACCCCCACAACGTAAAGATGTGCAGGCTAGGTGGATTGGCCACAGTAAATTGCCCCTTAATTGTGAAAAGAAGAATTAGGTACTCTAAATTTCTTTTGAAAAAATTCAAATCAACATTGCCATGCTATTTATAGAATCTACTTCCATCATGTAGCATTTTGAAGACTAGATTGTTTGCTTAATACAGTTCCGTTCAAGATATTAATTATTAACCTGAAAGACTACACCACCTTATCAGTGAGACTTGATGATGATGTGTTCCTGCTGCAGAATAGTTGAATAAGGGCCTGTTCTTGCACTGTCTATTGCTGCATTCATAATCTCTGGAACACCACCAGATGGGAATACAGGCGCTCCTCCACCTCCCCACCAGATTAAAGAGCATAGAATATTGGAACTTGAGTCATCCAGGCTACTTTTGCAGCTTCCAACAGCAAGCTCAATATTGGCAGGCAGTTTTTTGAGAATATTGCTTTTTTTTTTCCTTTTGGACCGTTATGAAAATGGACTGAAAAATAAATAAAGCTTAATATTATGTGTGCGCGGGAAGGGTGAAATAATCAATGCAGCTCTCCCATATATCTTTCCAATCAGTTTATAATTCCAAGTCATTCAGATTCACTTGCCCACTACATTAGTTTACAAAGTACCTATTTTTTGAACAATGAGGTAAATCTGATTATCGTTACAGGTTGCACTTCTCCCAATCTGCGGTCAACTAATGGGCCACGGTGTTTGTATGGAACGGCAGTATTTACCGTGTTTGCCTTCCTCTGCCCCCATTGGTTGTATTCCGAGTCAGGCCTATGGTAAACTTGAATTGATCTTTGAAAGCGTACGGCACAATTTTATCTGCTGCTGTAATTAGATCGTTTTCCTCTGCCAACAAGCAAACAAGGCCATAAAATCACTAGGGAGTAACAAGCTGTTCAAAAAAACTACTGACGATTTACTGATTTAAAAGAAAACAAAAATATTAAAAAAACAAAGTGTATCCGGGAAGTGTTGAGGGGAGAAGTACCAGTTAAAAATCCGCGCGTGAAACTCTTGAGAATGGATATTCAGTACCTGGAATATATAGTTTTATCAGAGTAACAGTTTTTCCCGTTGAACTAGACCTTTGCTAACTATAAATAGCAAATGGACTAATGTGCTATGAGCACACATGCTGAAAAAATGAGCCATGTGATGTCATTAGCTTTTTGCTTTTGTTATGAACTCGGCTGATATTATTGGACAAGTCCAATCCCAGGATGGAATCTGACTTGATGGATCTTTTTTTATAAACATGTAGGGTTTTTAAACCCATTGAACAGGTTCACAGGAGTCTTGTTGACATTTTAGCAAAAAGATCAAATATTTCTTAAATTATATTAAGTATTTAAAATGAAACGGTTGGAAAGATTTCGACATAGACACCAAGAAGAAATTATTCCAACTCGCTCTATCCCTTTTGTAGAATAGAACAGAATCCCTGCAGTGCAGGAGGAGGCCGTTCGGCCCATTGAGCCTGCTCTGATCCTCTCAAAGAGCACCTTACCTGGACCCAATCCCCTGCCCTTGCCCCGCAACCCTGTAACGCCACTTAACCGTTGGACACCAGGGAGAATTTAGCATGGTCAATCCACCTAACCTGCGCATCTTTGGACTGTGGGAGGAAACTGGAACACTAGGAGGAAGCCCACACAGACACTGGGAAAACGTGCAAACTCCACACAGTCACCTAAGATTAGAATTTACCCTGGTCCCTGGCGCTTGAGGCAGCCGTGTTAACAACTGTGCCACCGTGCCGCCCAGTACTGCCTTTGCAGACAGGGATAGGGCGGGGAGTGGGCCTAGGTAGGGTGCACTTTTGAAGAGTCAGTGCTGGCGTGAAGGGCCAAATGGCCTCCTTTGCACTGTAGCGATTCTATTCCATAAGACTCAATACTCCAGTGAAGAGGTACCACAATTCCCACACTAAGGGGAGAACTGGTTCTGATGCAACTGAACCTTTGCTAACTTTAGCTGTAACACCGATTTAAGGTTTTCCTCCTTTTAATTCTCAATGTTGGGTAATTACTTCATAGCCATATGATTTTCTACATTTATTTCTACATTCCATTTATCTGTTAACTCTCATGGTTTAGTCCAGGCCAAGGATTTCAAATAATTTATTGTTAGATCTTCTGTTCCCAGAAAAGTCTTTGCAACAGTCAAAGCTATTTGTGAATTCCAACTGTTGTATTACTTCACAGCATCCGGTTCCTATGCACAGTAATTCCACATCCTTGTTTCCTTAAGGATTCACAGATCAAGGATTTTTAATTCCACAAAATCCCAGTTAATGTTATCACTGGACAAGTCCGATCCCAGAATAAAACCTGGCTGGTGGGTCTTTCTTTTAAAATTGTGGAGGGTATTTACTGAACGGTTCCACAGGAATCTGCAGTTGATTTTTTAGCAAAAAGATGAAACATTTATGAAACAAAAACATGAAATATATCACACTAGACAACAAAAACATTGGAAAGGTTTCAACACAGACACCAAGAGCAAATTATTCAAATTCACACTAGCCTTTTTATCCCAGCAGTAAATACCCATACAGATGCAACACTCCAGTGAAGAGGCACCAATATTTCCATACGAAGGGTAGAGCTGATTCAGTTGCAAAGAGGTTTCTTTTCCAGTAGACTTTGAACATTTATTTGGGGTTTGTCCACAATTGGTACCTCCCTTGAGATCCAGAAAACTGACTCTAAATTCACTATTATTTCAACTTTAGAGCAATGAGTTCCTGAAACTAATTTAATCAGCGGCCTGGCATAATTTTCAGCTAGAATCTTAGACATTTGTGGTACGTCCATATCAATTGAAATTTAATTGCTTTTCTTGACCTTCCCTGTATCTGAGTGGGTTTTTTTCTGATCCCCTGTTGCTAGGCAATGGCTCAGGTTTTTCGTTTGATTGAACATCCCTAAACTGCGAACCCCTTGGTAACCCATCTCTTCATTTCAAGAGTCATAAAACCTCATTCACAATGCATTTATACAAACAGGGCCTGGATACTTCCCAGTTCCATCTCTCAAAAAAATCTAAAATGAAACAAACTCGGGTTCCACCTTTCCTAGCACACAAATAAAACACTCTTCCCCAGCACCCACAAATACAGCTTACTTAAAATAATGGGTGAAATTCTCCGCAACGGCCGACGCCGGAGTGAAACCTAACCCGGGGGGGGCTAGGAGCGGCGTTGTGGGAAACTTGGCCGCCGGGCCTTGACGCTTGCGTCAAAGTGGCGCGCCGAGAATGACGCAGCCGGCGGCGCCCAAGTGACGTCAGCCACTCATGCGCAGGTTGGCCAGCTCCGACCCGCGCATGCGCGGTTGCCATCTTCCCCTCCGCTGCCCCACAAGATGTGGCGGCTTGATCTTGCTGGGCGGCAGAGGGGAAAGAGTGCGTCGTTTACAGACGTCGGCCCGACAATCGGTGGGCACCAATCACGGGCCAGTCACTTCCTGAGCACGCCCGTGGTGCTCGATCCCCTCCGACCCCCACAGGCCCCACACTTACCTGTCGCGCGCTGTTCACGCCGGCAGCGACCAGGTGTGGTTGCCGCCAGCGTGAACCAGTCGGGGTCGTCAGGCCGCTCCGGGCCGGAGAATCGCCGGTCGCCGAGAAAAACGGCGAGCGGCGATTCTCCGAGCGGCGTGCCGCAAAACGCAACACTCCATTTTGGGGGGGGTGGGAGAATCGCGGGGGGTGCCAGAGCGGCCCTCCTGTGATTCTCCCACCCGGCGTGGGGAGCGGAGAATCGCGCCCAATGTCTATTTCCTTACACTTGTTAAACGGTGGTATTAATAAAATGATAGATTTTTAGGGTGGCACGGTGACGCAGTGGTTAACACTGCTGCCTCATGGCACCGTGGACCCGGATCGATCCTGGCCCTGGGTCATTGTCCGTGTGGAGTTTGAACATTCTCTCACCGAGTAGACTGACAGGGTGGTAATTGGCTGGATTAGATTTGTCCTCTTTCTTGTGTGCAGGACACATCTGGGCAATTTTCCACATTGCCGAGTAGACGCCAGTGTTGTAGCTGTACTGGCTCAGCTTGGCCAGGGGTGCGGCAAGTTCTGGAGCTCGAGTCTTCACTACTATTGCCGCGACTTTGTCAGGGCCCATAGCCTTTGCAGTGTCCAGTGCCTTCAGCTGTTTCTTTTTTCTTTTTTTTAATAAATTTAGAGTATCCAATTCATTTTTTTCAATTAAGGGGCAATTTAACGTGGCCAATCTACCGACCCTGCACATCTTTGGGTTGTGGGGATGAAGCCCACGCAAACATAGCTGTTTCTTGATGTCACATGGAGTGAATCGTATTGGCTGAAGACTGACATCTCTGGAGGAGACCGAGATGGATCATCCATTCGGCACTTCTGGCTGCAGATTGTTGCGAATGACTCAGCCTTGTTTTTTGCACATACATGCTAGCTCCTCTATCATTGAGGATGGGGATATTTGTGGAGCCTTCTCCTCCAGTGAGTTGTTTAATTGTCCACCACCGATGGCAGCACGGTGGTTCAGTGATTAGCACTGTGGCCTCACGGCGCCGAGGCCCCAGGTTCGCTCCCGGCACTGGGTCACTGTCAGTGTGGAGTTTGCACATTCTCCTCGTGTCTGCGTGGGTATCACCCCCACAACCCAAAAGATGTGCAGGGTAGGTGAATTTGCCACGCTAAATTGCCCCCTTATTTGGAAAAAAATGGATTGGGTATTTTGCATTTATTTTTTTTTTTTAAAAGATGAAAATTATTACTCTAATTAAATTTAAAAGAATTCTTTTTAATTTAGAAAATTTTTAAAAATATGTTTTAAAAAACAATTATCCACCACCATTCACGGTTGGATGTGGCAGGACTGCAGAGCTGTGATGCGTTGGTTGTGGAATTGCTTAGCTCTGTCTATTACTTGGTGCTTATGCTGTTTGGCACACAAGTAGCTTCACCAGATCGACACCTCATTTTTTCTGTATGCCTGATGTTGCTCTCTTGCACTCTTCATTGAACCAGGGTTGATCCCTTGACTTAGTAGTAATGGTAGAGTGGAGGATATGCCAGGCCATGAGGTTGCAGATTGTGGTTGAATATAATTCTGCTGCTGCTGATGGCCCACAGCATCTCATGAATGTCCAGTCTTGAGTTGCGTGATCTGCTCGGAGTCCATCCCATTTAGCACTGTGGTAGTGCCACACAACACGATGGAGGGTATCCTCAATGTGAAGATGGGACTTTGTCTCCACAAGGACTGTGCAGTGGTCACTTCTACCAATGCTTTCATGGACAGATGCATTTGCAGCAGGCAAATTGGTGAGGGTGAGGTCAAGAAATGAAATGAAAATCGCTTATTGTCACGAGTAGGCTTCAATGAAGTTACTGTGAAAAGCCCCTAGTCGCCACATTCCGGCGCCTGTCTGGGGAGGCTGGTACGGGAATCGAACCGTGCTGCTGGCCTGCTTGGTCTGCTTTAAAAGCCAGTGATTTAGCCTTGTGAGCTAAACCAGCCCAATGTTTTTCCCTCTTGTTGGTTCCCTCACCACTTGCTGCAGTCCCAGTCTAGTAGCTATGTCCTTTAGCATCCGATCAGCTCGGTCTGTGGTGGGTACTACCGAGCCACTCTTGATGATGGACATTGAAGTCCCCCACCCAGAGCATATTCTGTGCCCTTGCCTCCTTCAGTGCTTTCTCCAAGTGGTGTTGAACATGGAGGACAGATATAATGAACTACCATTGTGTCCAATGGCAAAAGGTGTTAACAGCCCATTCTTTAATTTGGGGTTTATGACAGCCTTCCAGGAAAGGGAATGCAGTTTATCTGAATTTGGTTTATACCTTTATCCCAAAGAACTGAGTTGATAATGAAGTAACTCACTTTTCTCTCCATTTTGACGCTAGACTCCTGATTGGTTGGACAGTGATTCCTGCCAGAAATGTGACCAGCCTTTCTTCTGGAACTTTAAACAAATGTGGGACTGTAAGAAAATTGGCTTGAGACAGGTGCGTAACATTCGTATATGAGAATGAAGGTGTATTTGAAAAGTTATTTCATTGTAACCAGACCTTCAGTGAAAGTTCTCCAAACAATTGGAGATCTGAACTTCAAAATAGTCACGCTGAAGCTATATAAAGATAGAATTAATTGTATTGAGCTATTTTTTGTAACAATTTATTTATAAAATGTGGAAATATATTCAGGTAAAGAGATTTGTTATTCATCAAGGATATACAGTCTGAATTGACAAATAAGTTCTAACTGCTATATGCATGCTGAAGGGAAACATCAACTAATTAAAAAAATGTATTTCCCCCTTGAGACCTTATAAGCATACGGGTAAACAAGATCTAATAACAGGATATTACCAGCAGAATTTTGCATCTGGCCACAAGATGCGAAAATAGCTCAGACTGATGTTTCTGTCAGCCTTTCTTTCCGTCTCCCAAATGCTTTGTCCCATTCAGCACTTCTGCCTTCCTGGTTCATTATTTCATGGGTCAGTCTGACAGTAACTTTTTAATTTTATTTTAGAGTACCCAATTCATTTTTTCCAATTAAGGGGCAATTTTTCCAATTGTGGGGGCAAAACCCACGCAAACACGGGGAAAATGTGCAAACTCCACACGGACTGTGACTCAGAGCCGGGATCGAATCTGGGACCTCGGCGCCGTGAGGCCCCGTGCTGCCCTGTCTGTCAGTAACTTGAAGAACTACACCATCACAGTCTCTCTCAGTATTGCAAGTTCATATATTTGTTAACAGTATAGACAATTTGCTTTAGATTGTCAGAAGGCAGGTGTCGTCATCGTTTGATCCTGGCCCCAGGTTACTGTCTGTGTGGAGTTTGCACTTTCTCCCTGTGTCTGCATGAGTCTCACCCCCACAACCAAACATGTGCAGGGTAGGTGGATTGGCCATGCTAAATTGCCCCTTAATTGGAATAAAATAATTGAGTACTCTAAATTTATAAAAATATATACATATATAACCTAAAAATAGAAAGAAAATTCTTCATCCCGACTCTTGCTACTTACTACTCGCTCATCACGCCTCCTTTAAGCTAACTCTTTCCCTTTCACTGATCATCTCTCCCTGTCTCTCTGCTTCCTGTCCTGAATCCTCCCACTTTGCCTCCCTGTCTCACATTCCAGCTTGCTGCTTCCTCTCCCAAGCCCTCCCACCCACCACTTCCCTGCCCAACTTTCCCGTTTGCTCTTCCGAACTCACGCTATGAGAGGGCTCAGGAGAGGGCTGTCGCAAGGGAGGAAGTGAGCAAGAGGAGCTCCAAATGGAGTAAAGTGATGAGTTCAGCATTTACACTGTTTTCAATGCCACCCATGTTTATTTAATCAGGAAATTTGGGGCATGTGTCTTTCAGTGTACATGTTATGAGGGGTTTTATCAAATACCATCTGGAAATCCAAATTAATAACATCCATAGACATTCTCCTTGCCATTACTTTTATCACTATTTTGGAAAATTCATCAGCCTTGACCTACTCTTTCGAAATTCATGCTGACTCTCTGATCAGTTAAATATCTGCACAGTGTTCAGTCAGTCTGTCAATTTGGAACTCCAGTAATGTTAGCTGTATCACTTTTCACAGGGTGTTTTTTTTTACCAGTGGGTCTTTAATGCTTTCAGTAACATTGGCCTTACCTTTGCAGAGAGAGAATGCTGCTGAGGCTTAGTGAGCCTATGTCTAGCACATGAATTGGTCTAAAGAGCACCAGAAGGTTCACACACTGTTTCTGAATCTGAATATTCAGCCCATGTTGTGTTATGCTGCTTCAGATAACACAGGCTGCTACTTGATGCAGTCTTAACTAAAGGATGCTCCAGACTCTGAAATGCGTTCAACGTGTTTATTGAACTATTAACACAGTTCTCAAATGAGTTCGACTCTCTGCTAATCTAACTATAGTAACTCAGTCTAACTGTACCAGCTTGCTCTAAGCCACGTGCTGGGGTGTGATGCTACTGATCAAACCTGTCTAACTCTCTGTGTGGAAAGATCCAGGGTGTGAGTGTCTCATCCCTTTTATAGTGTTTATGTCATGCCCCCTTGTGGTGATGCCACCTTGGAGTGTCCTGACTGCCCATTGGTTGTGTCCTATTCTGAGTGTTCATTGGTTGCATGTTTGCATATCATGACAGCCCATATCTGCTAACAAGCATCTGTAAGAAGTCTTACAACACCAGGTTAAAGTTCAACAGGTTTGTTTCAAACTGGTGTTGTAAGACTTCTTACTGTGCTCACCCCAGTCCAACGCCGGCTTCTCCACGTCATAACAAGCATGTGCACCACCCAGGAGTCTCTGACACCGCTTCACCCAGCATGTTGCAGTGTTTCCAGCATTCCCTTTTATTGATCTCAGGCCTAGATTTATCCACTGTTTCTGTAGCTTCTAGCTCATCCTCCTGAGTCTTGTAATTATACAGGAGAAAGACATAAAATGGTGAGCAAGGGACGGGTGGTGTCGAAATTAATAAGGAGAAAAGGGAGGGTGTGATGAGAAGGAGGGGATAAAAGTATGAAGAAGTTCAGTGTTCAATGGCCCTGGATTGAAGTTTTAGAAAATTGCCTGAAATAGTGCTTATCTGAACAGTGTGCTGCGTGGAACAAGCAAGCTGCAGATTGCTCTGGGTTTGGTTTTAGATTTCAAGTTGACTTAAATGGCTTTATGTGAGAAACAATAGTGGAAATTAGTCAGATCAGAACTGATTAAAGGTATTGTAAAATGAGTACCGTTGGTCCATCTGTCTCTCTCAACGCCTCCCACAGTATGTTGTGAAGCAACATACCCAGACTCAACAGTGGCATCAGCCGTCCTCCATTTTGGTTGGCTTTTAGGTGACTGCAAATTGAACATGGTGCCTTGATCATCATTCTGCCTGTCTGTAAAGCAATTTAGTCATAAATAATTCATTGTTATTCCACTCAGATCTAGCTTCGTCCTGCAGTTTTCTATATTCAAGGTCAAAACTGACCCTTCCATCTATGCCCTGAAAACATTTCCGGCATGATGTCTAGTATAGTTGACAAGAAAGATATCTGAGACACAATAACAAGTTATATAACATATAAAAGCATAATACTGCAGTTGCTGGAAATGTGAGGAAAAACTCAGCAGGTCTGGCAGCATCTATGGAGAGAGAAACAGTAATGTTCCAAGTCTGTATGACTCTTCAGAGCTCATATATGTATTCTGCTTGATTATCATTTTGTTTCAAATAAAGCAAACACTCCACTTTTTTCTCACAAGTTAACTTCTGTTTAATTCAAGGAACAGACCCTTTTGATCAGCTTGCACACTTTAACCACTAACTGATCAAAACAAGCAATGCATGCTTGTGACGGGCTCTGTGGTCTTTTCTAGTTGAAAACACCTGCATTAAATAATGTCCAACATGTAAAATATACCAGCAGATCTGCATAGGCAAGTACTGAGCTGTGCACATTTGAGACTCCAGAATATCAATTATCAATTTTCTACCTACAAGGTAGCCAGGAAGGAACTCAAAAATGGACTGAGGAGAGCTGGAAGGGGCCATGAAAAAGCCCGGGTAGGAAGGATTAGGGAAAACCCCAAGGCGTTCTACACTTATGTGAGAAATAAGAGGATGATCAGAGTGAGAGTAGGGCCGATAAGGGATAGTGGAGGGAACTTGTGCCTGGAGTCTGAAGAGATGAGGGAGGCCCTAAATGAATACTTTGCTTCAGTATTCACTAGAGAGAGGGACGGACCCATGAGAATAGACTCAAACAGGTTGATATCAAGGAGGATGTGCTGGAAATTTTGAAAAGCATTAGGGGCCTCACGGTAGCATGGTGGTTAGCATCAATGCTTCACAGCTCCAGGGTCCCAGGTTCGATTCCCGGCTGGGTCACTGTCTGTGTGGAGTCTGCACGTCCTCCCCGTGTGTGCGTGGGTTTCCTCCGGGTGCTCCGGTTTCCTCCCACAGTCCAAAGATGTGCGGGTTAGGTGGATTGGCCATGCTAAATTGCCCGTAGTGTAAGGTTAATGGGGGGATTGTTGGGTTACGGGTATACGGGTTACGTGGGTTTAAGTAGGGTGATCATTGCTCGGCACAACATCGAGGGCCGAAGGGCCTGTTCTGTGCTGTACTGTTCTATGTTCTATGATAGATAAGTCCCCCTGGGCCTGATGGGATATACCCAAGGTTACTATGTGAAGCGAGGGAGGAGATGGCTGCGCCGTTAGCAAAGATCTTTGCGTCCTCTCTCTCCACTGGAGTAGTACCGGATGATTGGAGGGAGGCGAATGTTGTTCCCCTATTCAAGAAAGGGAATAGGGAAATCCCTGGGAATTACAGATCCATCAGTCTGTGGTGAGCAAAATACTGGAAAGGATTCTGAGAGATAGGTTTTGTGATTATTTAGAAAAACATAGTTTCATTAAAAATAGTCAGCATGACTTTGTGAGGGGCAGGTCATGCCTCACAAGCCTCATTGAATTCTTTGAGGATGTGATGAGACACATTGATGAAGGTCGGGCAATGGATGTGGTGTATATGGATTTCAGTAAGGCGTTTGATAAGGTTCTCCATGGTAGTCTCATTCAGAAAGTTAGGGGGCATGGGATACAGGGAAATGTGGCTGTCTGGATACAGAATTGGCTGGCCGAAAGAAGACAGCGAGTGGTAGTGGATGGAAAGTATTCCGCTTGGATGTCGGTGACCAGTGGTGTCCTGCAGGGATCTGTTCTGGGACCTCTGCTCTTTGTGGTTTTTATAAATGACTTGGATGAGGAAGTGGAAGGGTGGGTTAGTAAGTTTGCCGATGTCACAAAGGTTGGTGGAGTTGTAGATAGTGTTGCGGGTTGTTGCAGGTTACAACAGAACATTGACAGTTTGCAGAGCTGAGCTGAGAAGTGGCAGATGGAGTTCAACCTAGATTAATGTGAAGTGATTCATTTTGGAAGGTTGAATTTGAAAGCTGAATACAGGGTTAAGGCAGAATTCTTGGAAGTGTGGAGAAACAGAGGGATCTTGGGGTCCACAAACATAGATCCCTCAAAGTTGCCACCGAGGTTGATAGGGTTGTTAAGAAGGTGTATGGTGTGTTGGCTTTCATTCACAAGAAGATTGAGTTTAAGAGCCGCGAGGTTTTGCTGCAGCTTTATAAAACCCTGGTTAGACCACACTTGGAATATTGTGTCCAGTTCTGGTCGCCTCATTATAGGAAGGATGTGGATGCTTTGGAGAGGGTACAGAGGAGATTTACCAGGATGCTGCCTGGTATGGGGGGGCATGTCTTATGAAGAAAGGTTGAGGGAGCTAGGGTTTTTCTCACTGGAGCGAAGAAGGCAGAGAGGTGACTTGGTAGAGGTGTACAAGGTGATGAGAGACATGGATAGAGACTTTTCCCCAGTGGGGAAATGGCTGTCACAAGGGGACATAATTTTAAGGTGATTGGAGGAAGGTATAGGGGAGATGTCAGAGGTAGATTCTTTACGCAGAGAGTGGTGGGTGTGTGGAATGCACTGCCAGCAGAGGTGGTGGAGTCCGAGTCATTAGGGACATTTAAGCGACTCTTAGACAGGCACATGGACAGCAGTAAATTGAAGGGGTGTAGGTTAGGTTGACCTTAGATTAGGATAAATGGTCAGCACAACATCGTGGGCTGAAGGGCCTGTACTGGTGCTGTACTGTTCTATTTTCTATGTTCTCTGGAACTTTCCAGAACTTTCCAGGCTACCGGGGTAAATTTTTTGTCCTATATTCATTGGACATCTAATGTCAGTCATCCGTTTTACTTCCTGCAACAAAAAAAAGTATATTATTCTGATATTTCCATACAATGACTGGAACATAGAAACAGGAGTGGGCCATTTAAACTTAGTTTTGCACCTCAGCCTGCCGTGGTTCTTTATGTCTTTAGTACCCTTCACAACAATCTATCAATTTCCCTGTTTAAAATTTTCAAATCACTCCGGGCCTCAATAACTCCATCAAAGAGAGAATCCCAGCCTTCCTGAGATCGTCCCGGAACAGCTTGGCTCTAATTTTTGCATCGTAGCATTTTAAGAGTATGCCTTTTGTCCCTGGATTTGCACCAGAAGAGTTAGTTGATCAATCAACCCCCTCAAATCTTTTAATCATCTTTTAAAATCCTCAAATAAATCCACCCCTGGATCTTCTATGCTCATGGGTGTACAAGCCTAGACTATGCAGCCTGTCCTCATAACTTAACCCTTTTAGCCCTGAAAACGATTCAACCATGATTACAATCCTTTTATGCCAAATTTCAGTCCAGTTTTTGCGTTTCTCTTTGGATGGATCTGTGGCAGGCTCTTACAGTATCACATCTTCATCTTTTGTTTCATTTAGCACCACTGCAGGAAATGTGGGAAAGCTCTGTGTGGGAAGTGCAGCTCAAAGCGATCCTCCATTCCGCTGATGGGATTTGAGTTTGAAGTGAGGGTCTGTGATAGCTGCTATGAATCAATAACAGATGAGGAGTAAGTATAATGAAGAATTACAGTTGGGAAAGGTGGTAGTGTCAGGCCTTTGTTAAAGTTTAAAATGCAGGTATCGTTTAAAAGTAACTTTGTTTTGATTAAACCCTATTTGGTTGTGATGTCTATTTGGTTGAGGTCCTGTGAATTTGAAAGATGTACATTTTGTGCAGTGAATCAACCCGGTTCAGTGGTAACATTGTTGACTCTGAGCCAAGATTTGTGTCTGTCCCTTTGCAAGATGCACAAATCTAGGCTGACCCAGTATAGTGCTGTGTTTTTGAAGGTGCTGTCTTCCAAGTGAAATTAAACTGGGATTCTGCTTACTGGGGTGGGGGGGGGGGGGGGGGGGGGGGTGTGAAGATGGGGGTGTACCAGAGGAAATTACTCGGATTGGAGAAAGTACAGTTTTTTTTAAAATGTGAATTTTGTGGTTCATAATGAATTACATAATACAGGCCAGAGAGACTTTTGGGCAGTAATTTTCAAGTTAGGATGCTGTTTAAAACCTAGTGACACCTCGTCTAACAAGGTGTAACTTTTGCAAGGCTTTTTTCTGTGAAAGTAGTTCTCATCAGTCAATGATTTCTAACTGATGTGTTCTGGGGAGACCTTAGCAGCGCACCCCCTGAAGAAGCCATAGAATCATTGACAGCAAACGGTGGACTTTTGGTTTCAACTGTACATGTGTCTGGACTGCAGAAGTGACTGTCGATTGTGAGCATTGTCAGTTTTGCCATAATTAATGGAAAATACGTGTGTTTATTTTTGTATTTATTAATATTGAAGATGCTGATTTGTCTGACTACATCAGAATTTAAACTTTGATTGTGTTTTTGTGAATATATTTTCTTTCTTTGTGCGCAGTCGGGCACCCACAGCAACTTTCCATGACAGTAAGCACCATGTGGTCCATATGTACTTTGATCTAACCAGAGGCTGGCTTTTGACATCAGGCAACGACCGGGTTATTAAGGTAAGGGTAATAATTGTTTCTTCCCCACAGTCCAGTGTCTGTTACATGTGCAATTTCTACTTCCTGTGGAAATGTGTGCCTCAGCAGTCTGATTATGAATGGTACACCAAGGGCGTATGTGGCGCAGTGGTTAGCACCGGGACTACGGCGCTTAGGACCAGGGTTCGAATCCCGGCCCTATGTCACTGTCCGTGTGGAGTTTGCACGTTCTCCCCATGTCGCTCCCACAACCCAAAGATGTGCAGGTTATGTGAATTGTCCATGTTAAATTGCCCCTTAATTGGAAAAAAATAATAGTTGGGTACTCTAAATTTATTTATTTTTTAAATGATATACCAGGGGATTGTTTTTTTAGGAGTAAGTGGAGGGGGAGTTTTGCCTGCAGCCAATGTGTACTGAGAAATTACCCCACCAGTGTGAAGTAAATCTGTATATGGTTTGCAATGCCCAGTGTTTATGAAGAATCAATGGCCAGCAAGTCTCTCTAGTTTTTGCGGAACTATCCATCAGCAAGTTATGTTAATAGTTGGATGATTATGTTGTTAAAGATACACAGGGGATAGGCATTGTTTGATTCAGGACTGAGAGCATGTATAAGGAGAGTTAGCTGGGTCACGAGGTTGGTCGTTAGGAGGCAGGGATCTGCTCTGCTGCATCCTGTGAATTAATCTAATATCAAGGAAAAGATTCTTGTTTTATTTCATTATTCACCATTTGGCTTCGATCCAAGTAAAGAGGTTGCACCAAAATTTCACAAGAAACTTATGAGCATGCATCAGTGTAAACATTTAGGATTCTGAGAAACGTGCTGAACTCGTGTCATATTCCTTCAAGTCACTGTGTACGACAAAAATAATGCTGGAGCTGTACATAGAATCACTACAGTGCAGAAGGAGGTCATTCGGCCCATCGAGTCTGGACCGGCCCTCTGAAAGAGCACCCTATCTGGGCCCATGCCCTCAGCCTATCCCCGTAATCCAGTATCCCACCTAATTTTTTGGACACTATTAGCACTGTTTGGGCAATTTAGCATGATCAGTCCACCTAACCTGCACATCATTGGACTGCGGGAGAAAACCCACACAGACAAGGGTGGAACGTGCAAACCACACCCAGGCAGTGACCCAAGGCTGGGTCCCTGGCGCCGTAATGCAGCAGTGTTAACCACTGTGCCATCTTGCTGCCCACATGTATCATGGACATTTTTCATTTTTTAGTGCAAGCCATTCTGGTGCTGTAAAGAGACATTTAAAGATTTAAACCTTTATAATTTAAGTTTCCACAGTTGCAGCAGAGTCCAAGGACATTGTGGGGTATTATAAAAGCAGTGTAGCTCACTAAACACATACATTTCTTTGGAATTTTGCATTGGGAGATGGGGGGATACAAAGACATGTCATTGCAGTGATAGATCTTTTTTGGGAAATTCCATCCTTTTACTGATTTGAATACAGCTTTGCTTCAAAAACAAAAAGGTCTGTTCTTAGAAAATTTAGGAAATACAGTACCAATCTACTTCTTTGCAGATTCCAGATTCCACTTTGAAAATTGAATTTCCTTCAGTCTGCAATTTTTGATCTCTCTTTCTCAGTCCCTCTTATTTGGCAACAGCTTGTCTTTTACCTTTGGCAAATTTATTCTTCATACAGCTCAGCAGATACAAGCTCCAAATGGTTACCCACCCTAAACTCTGTCCGTTTATACTCTTTTGGAGGACAAGCCATGATCATCACCTGTCTTCAACAATGCAATTGGCTTATCGATGTAACTGGCAAAGGATGCAATTGCTGATATATTGACACAAAGGTCCCATGGTAGATTCCCAATCTGAGTGGAATTTGGCTGATTTTGGGTTGAGTATGGGAAAGGCCCAGTGATCCTTAGTTAGGAAAGGGAAAATAAATAATCTCCTCAATAATTGCTCACTCCTGATTATTGTTCAGTGACATCTTCTGGAAGGTACATGTGTGGATGTTGGGTGAAAACAACATTGATCATCTCTTGTTACCATCCCTGGCCCAATGATCAAGTAGACTGTAAACACTTCCTGTTGTGCTCCTGTCAAGAATGTCTACATGGCTGGAGTCTCTAAGTTCTGCTCATGGAACTGATACCAAAGATCATTGTGCTCAGGAGAGGAAGAGAAGCGAACAGTCGAGGAATATGCAAACAAATTGAGCATACAAACCTTGAACTCGAAGCAAGTTGGGATTTATTGTTCAGATTCCAACTGAATCTTGGTTATTCCAGTGATAATCTGGAGCCTTAGAATGTCATGTTTATAGCACTAACTGGCCATTGCTTAGCTTGTATCAAAAGAACCATGATCAGTAAATGCTTCCAAACGAAGTGGGAACCATTCCAGTGGTAATACATTAACACCTATGTTTCATAGTCTATATTTCAATCTTGACTCCATTTAGATGTGAATTTCATCTACACTACTATACATTTAACGGTTTTTAATTAGCATAAAATTTTATTTAATCCTTCATTTTGATTTAAACTGAACACTTGTCAAAATTCCTTGGGCGATTTCTCCAAATTCAGCGAAGCTGCAGTCGATGTTGGATTCTGCTTTAATAAAAGTCGGATTCTACTTTATCTGGAATGCGTTGTACACTTTTTGGTGCCACAGTACTTAATGGTGCACAGTACATTGAGTGCATGCTGAGCGGAATGGCCATTGGATGACGACAAAAAATGAGGAAGATGAGAAACCTGAGGCCAACATGAGAGGCTATCTTCAAATCCCTGGGAAACATTGCAGCTAATTCCAATAATAGTCTTTGTTATCTGTTAAATGTTAAACTTCTGGGGGTCCCAAGTATTTAACTTACATACAGTCATGTTAAATTCTTAAAAAGAGCCTAGGTGGGGTGCTCTTTCCAACGGCTAGTGTAGATTTGATGGGCTGATTGGCCGCCTTCTGCACTGTAATGATTTTATGAACATACTGATGATACAGTTACTGGTGCTGAAACTAAATAGGGCTAATGGCCCAGAGTGTTGATATGCAAGCAGGTTTACAAATCTTGTGAATTTGTTAACTGGAATGGTGATTGTACTTCCACCCTCCCACAGCTCTGGGATATGACTCCTGTGGTGTCGTGACATGCCCTTGATGACCATGGTGAAGGATTCTGTCGAATGGGCTAGTCTACACGTGGAGGATCAGTCGGCAATGGTAATACAGTGACGGCTTCGATGAGGAACAGAAAGGAATTTGATATTTTTAAAAACAACCTTCCAAACCTTGAACAGTTTTTAATGAGCCTAAAGTGCAATGAGTCCAGGAAAATCCTGGCTATGAGGAATAAAGTACGGTTTTCCTGTGTGTGTGTGTGTGTGTGTGTGTGTGTGTGTGTGTGTGTGTGTGTGTGTGTGTGCGCGTGTGCGCGTGTTTTCAATTGCATTGATTTTTTTTGTGTCTCGTTTTTTTTTGTATTTCAGTTTTTTGTTACATAACATCCTATCCTTAAGGATGCATTCTGTTTTGGTAATGTTCTTTATAATAACTAATGCTGTGTAGGTTTGTTTCAAATCATTTTTCATTGTGTAAGAGATATAATTTAGACTGATAATTTGGGCTTTATTCCACAGTGGAGGGAACACATATACTAAAGACAAAATGACAGCGAAGTGAATATTAAAGGCCTAATTGTCTAGATATTCATTTTCTCCATTTCAAACCATGACATTTCTGGACTAAAAACATTCCACTTGTCTTCGCTGATTTTAAATAGTTAATCCAATAATCTCATCTGCAGAAGTGGATTATGAGAAAACGTGGGTGTTTTATTGAACCTGTAAGATGTAAATGATATAAATATACAAATAGGAGCTCTTTTGGCATGTTTCATGGGACTTGGGCCTGTCGGATAAACAGTAGTTCCGAACAAGTCGAAGCAACAGATACTCAACAATGTTTACTACAACTGACACAGTCTTGCTGTCAAGGCTGCTTTACATAGAATAGGATTTTGATGCTCAAAAACTAAAAATGTACTCATTATGATTTTTTATTCCATATTGTCCCTTTGTATCTTTGTCCTCATTGCTTCTTTCAAATGAATCGTTCAAAATAGCTGTATGGAGCGCATCTCCCTTGATTTTCAAATCAACATGTTTTGACGTCTGCATTTCTTTCATTCTCTGCTATCTGCTGATCAATTCAGATAATTGATTAAACCCACTAATCAGTAATGGGTGTTACAGTCTGGTGATACATTGTGATCTATTCAAACCCATTCTGATCAGTAATGGGTGTTACAGTCTGGTGATACATTGTGATCTATTCAAACCCATTCTGACCAGCAATGGGTGTTACAGTCTAGTGATACATTGTGATCTAGTTGATCCCATTCTGACCAGTAATGGGTGTAGTATGGTGACCAACAAGGAATTTGAACTTTCAACCTTCTGGTTGGTAGGCAAATGTTCAACAGGCTGCTTTTTCACAAGTATCGTTTTAAATTACAGTACATTCCAGAAAATATTGTCGCACTTTTAACCACATTCCTTTGATTTTCAGTGACTCCGGTCAACTTATTTCCATGTTTCACATTTGCGATTTAAATGTTGGTGCTGACCTAGCCTTTGCCTGGTTTGTTAATTAGGATGTAAGTTTGATGTTGTGACTGGTGCCTCCAATCATGAAGTCTTAGAAATTTGAGCACAGAAGGAAGCGGTTCAGTTGCTGCTTGGTTCACATCAGACCCCACTTGCAATCCCTCACCCTTTCCTGCAACCCAATATATTTGTTTTCAGTTCACAAAATTATTGTAGGGATTTGCTATGTGCTGTATTTTCAAATGTGTAAGTCTTGACTGCAGATACACCTTCATTAAAGAGAAAGACTCTTCTCCCACCTGAATCTTTGTAGCAATTTTGGGATACTGGGTGGGGCCGAGTGAATGGATTGAAGAATAAAAGACTAATAGTGCCTTTTACATCCTCAACTTTCCATAATGATTCACATCCACTAAGTAATTTTGAAGCATAGTTGGTGTTGTGTTGACACAAGTGGGGGGATAGTTTGCACAGTAACAATTGTGACTTTTCATGATAGACCCTCTCTACAATGCAAGGGACGTGATCATTCATATTGGCCAGGCTATTTTTGATTACTGTAATCCTTTGTCATTTGTATTTTCTTTTGCCTTCAGAAAACCGATAATGTCTGTGCTTGGTAGTATTCATAAATTATGTATTACACACATTAAAGAAAAACGGTTTTACTTGAATGCTTGCAATTAATCTTCATTCCATCTGTTGTGGTTTTTTATCTAATACAAGGAATAAAGATTGCAATAAAACACAACATAATCCAGTAATAACCAATTTAAGCACACAACATTTTGCAGAGTAAATTATGCACAGATTTACATCAGAACAGGAGCAGACCAAATCAGCCCCTCAAACTTGCTCTGTATCCCTTGATGCCCTTACTAAAACTCCACTTGACACCCAAGATCTAGAGACTTTGGGACAAGGTAGTAAGAGCGCCAGATTTACATGACCTTTTATGTGGGAAAAAAAGTGCTTCCCATTTTCACTTTTAAGATTACATCCCTCATTCTTGATTCCTCCACTGGAGGTACCCTATTTAACCTTTTCACATTTTACACACCTTGATCAGTTCACTCTTTAATTTTCTACCCTCAGGAGTGCAAACCAAATTTAGCAACCTGTCATTATTTAACCATCTCACCCCTGATATTGTTCTGGTGAATCTTTGCTGCACCCTCTCCTGGGTGCAGAGCCCAAATCTGAGTGCAGTATATAGATGGGGGTCTGACCAAAGCTCTATACAATTGAAGGATAACTTTCTCCCCTTTGTAATTCAGTTTCTTTTAGATAAAGCTAACAATCTTTAACTTTTTGGAATGCTCGATGTAACCGTCTGCTACCTTATAAATTAGGACAAAGTGCACGTAATCACCCAGTTATTCCTCAGGCATGAAAAATTGTGTTTGTTGTAGTGACTAGCAGTCTGATTTCTCTATGGATATGATTTTCAAAACACGGGAAAGATTTGGAGATCTTGACAAGTAGATTGGTGAGAATCGATGGTACCCAGCCCTCTTATACAGTAGTGGTCAGTATAATAATCTTTATTGTCACAAGTAGGCTTACATTAACACTGCAATGAAGTTACTGTGAAAAGCCCCGAGTCGCAACATATTCCGGCGCCTGTTCCAGGAGGCTGGTACGGGAATTGAACCTGCGCTGCTGGCATTGGTCTGCATTACAAGCCAGCTGTTTAGTCCACTGTGCTAAACCAGCCCCTATATGTTTCAGCACATGTTTCAGGACTTGTGTGAGGAAAGCCATGCACACACGGAGAACGTGCAGACTCCACACAGACGGTGACCCAAGCAGGGAATTGAACCTGTGACCCTGGCGTTGTGAAGCAACAGTGCCAATCACTGTGCTACCGTGCCACCCACAAAGAATAAATTGGCCAGTGTCAAAGTACTTCCTCTTGGCAGGAGAGTTTGAACATATTTAAGATAATGCAAAACAATGTATACTGTGGAAACAAAAGGACTGAGCTCACCACCCTGGCATCTTCCGATTTTTCCAGCAGAGATACCAATGCTGTGGTAAGAATGTACGTACCTGAGGAAAAGGAGAAGAAACTCATTGAATAACCGTTTGCTAACGTAACTCATCCAGAAGTTAGTATAGTCATTATTTAATGCATTGGTCTTCAAATGATGCTCCTGGATCTTAGAAAGACCATGAGGGACTTGGCACTGTGGCACAGTGTTTAGCACTGCTGCCTCACCGCGCTGAGGACCTGGGTTCGATCTCGGCTCCGGGTCTCTGTCCATGTGGAGTTTGCACTTTCTCCCCATATCTGCTTGGGTCTCACCCCCACACCCCAAAGATTAATTGGAAAAAAATAATTGGGTACTCTACATTTATTTTTTTTTAAAAAGGAAGATCACAAGTGAACTTGCAAGGTCAAAACGATCTCAGCAGAATTCATGCTTGGGTTTCAGTTGCTGTATACATTACAAATCCTGCATCCCCTCCACTTCCTGAAATACCATTTCTTGTAACACTTTATATGTTGACATCAATAGAAACCTCTGTAACCACTTAAAATGGGACCTTTATATTGTTACAGGAGGAGGCAACAGAAAGGGTCAATGAGATTAATGCTGTTGATGTGGTGTACATGAACTTCTTTGATACAGTGCCACACAACGGACTTGTGAGAAAAGTTATAGCTCATGGAATAAAAGGGACAGTTGTCGCATGGATATGAAATTGACTGAATAATAGGAAGGAGAGAGCAACAGTAATGGATATTGTTTGGGCTGGGGGAAGTTTGTAGAGGTGTCCCCCAGGGGTCGCTAATGGGACTCTTGCTTTTCCTGATGTATAATAATCTAGATCTTGGTGTGCAGGGGACAGTTTCAAAGTTTATGGATGACACAACACTTGGAAGTATTGTAAACTGTGAAGAGTATAATGTGGATAAATGTAAGGTTATCCGCTTGGGTAGCACAAATAGGAAGGCAGATTATTATTTGAATGGGTGTAAATTGAGAGAGGTGGATACTCAGCAAGACCTTGGTGTCCTCGTGCTTCAGTCACTGAAAGGAAGCGCCACAGGCACGGCAGGCAGTAAAGAAGGCTAGTGGTATGTTGGCCTTCATAGCGAGAGGATTAGAGTATAGGAATAGAAATGTTTTACTGCAATTTTATAGGGCATAGGGGATTGGTGAGGCCACACCTGGAGTATTGTGTGCAGTTTTGATGTCCTTATCTGAGGAAGAATGTTCTTGCTCTGGAGGGAGTGCAGCGAATGTTTACCAGGCTGATTCCTGGGATGGTGGGTCTGTCATATGAGGAGAGATGCGGTTAGGATTATATTCATTGGAGTTTAGAAGAGCGAGAGGGGATCTCATAGAAACTTACAAAATTGTAACAGGATCAGACAGGGTAGATTCAGAAAGAACGTTCCCGATGGTGGGGGAGTCCAGAACTAGGGGTCATAGTTTAAAGATAAGGGGTAAACATTTTAGGACTGAGGTGAGGAGAAATTTCTTCACCCAAAATGTAGTGAACCTGTGGAATTCACTACCACAGAAAGTAGTTGAGGCCAAAACATGTAATACATAGCTCTTGAGGCTAAAGGGATCAAGGGATATGGGGGGTGGGGGGGGGGGGGGCAGGATCGGGGTATTGAACTTGATGATCTGCCATGATCATAATGAATGGCCTCCTCCTGCTCCTATTTTATATGTATGAATTCAGTGCCAGGAAGAGGCCTTTTTAACCGGTCAGAATTTAGATCCAAGGGTGAGAAAAGACTTTCAATAGTGGGGGAATTCAGGGTGGCATGGTATCGCAGTGGTTAGCACAGCTGCCTCACGGCACCGGGAACCCAAGTTCGATCTCAGCACCGGGTCACTGTCCGCGTGGAGTTTGCACATTCTTCCCGTGTCTGCGTGGATCTCACCCACAACCCAAAGATGTGCAGAGTAGGTGGATTGGCCATGCTAAATCGCCCCTTGATTGGAAAAAAAAATGAATTGGGTACTTGGTAAATTTATTTTAAAAAACTAAATGGAAAGCAGATTCAAAATGCGTCTGGGCAGAGCGATCTGGGTGTCTTTGGTCATGAATCGCATAAAGTGAGAATTCAGGTACAGCATGTAATTAAAAAAGCAAATGGAATGTTAGCATTTATTGCAAAATGACTGGAGTATAAAAGTCGAGAAGTGTTGTGGCAATTGTACAGGATGTTATGAGACCACATCTGGAGTATTGGTCTCCTTAGTTGAGGAAGGATGTGGTGTCATTCAAGGCAGTTCAGAGGAGGTTCACCAGATTGATTCTGGGGATGAAAGGGTTGACGTAAGAGGAGAGATTAAACAGCTTATACTCGCTGGAGTTGAGAAAAATGAGAGGGGATCTGGTCAAGGTATACAAAGTACTAAGAGGGATTGATAAAGTAAATGGTCCCCCTTGTGTGGCAATCTAGAATGAGAGGTCACAAATAAAGGTTGAGAGGCGGTAGATTTAGAACGGAGGTCAGGAGACACTACTTCTCGCAGATGATGGTGAATCTGTGGAATGAAGTTTCAAGAACCAAACTTACTGTACTCTTACTGGGCGACGAATGTGGAGAGGTCGGGATGGGGTAAGATGGGGGAGGGCTCGTGTATGGGGTTGGGGTTGCGTGTGCTGGCAACGGTGCTGCTCCCGATGGCACCAGGTAAGTATTCAGGGAGTCCGGTGGTGAAGATCTGGAGGCAGTTTAGGCAGCATTTTAAGCTGGGGGCCAGGTCAGGGGGGGATGCTGATTGGGGGGGGGGAATCATGGGTTCGAGCTGGGGAGGACGAATGTGAGGTTTCAGAGATTTTTTTTTTTAAAATTTAGCATGGCAAATCCACCTACCCTACACATCTTTGGGTTGTGGGGGTGAAACGCACGCACACATGGGGAGAATGTATAAACACCACATGGCCAGTGACCCAGGGCCGGGATTCAAACCTGGGTCCTCAGCGCCGCAGTCCCACTGCTATCCACTGCGCCACATGCTGCCCGAGGTTTCAGAGATGGGATGAGAAGGGGATTAAGAAAATTAAGGATAGCACAGCGGCATGTGGCGCCCATTGTGATATTCAAACATTTTCAAAATGATTAACACTGGAACTCACAGATTAAAAAGTTAGTTTTCTGTACAGACTGTGACCATGGTCATAGATATTTACAACAGGGAAAGGGCCATTAGAGGCCATCATGAAGGATGATTCTCCCGAATCGGCGCGATGGCTCGACACTGGCGTAAAAGCGGCGCGAATCATTCCGGCGTTGGGCCGACCGGAAGTTGCAGAATTCTCCGCACTTCCGGGGGCTAGGCCAGTGGCGGAGGGGTTGGCGCCACACCAGCCAGTGCCGAAGGGACTGTGCGAGTTAGCGCATGCGCAGAACCGCCGACGTGGTTCAGTGCATGTACAGACCGCCCGGCGTATTCTGGCACATGCGCAGAGGGCGTGCCTTTTCTTCGCTGGCCATGGCGCCTACAGGGGCCGGTGCGGAAGGAAGAGGGGAAGAAGTGCCTCCATGGCACAGGCCCGCCCGCAGATCGGTGGGCCCCGATTGTGGGCCAGGCCACCGTGGGGGGTCGGATCCCCCCCCGGGGTCGGATACCCCCCCTTACCTGCCAGAACCCGCCGTGTGGAACCATGTCCAATCCACGCCAGCGGGACTGGCCAGAAACCGACGGCCGCTCGAGCCATCGGGGCCCGGAGAATTGATAACCCACTGCGCCTTTCAATTAAATCATGGCTGGTCCGCACCTTTACTCCATTTGTCCGCCTTGGATACAAGTCTAGTCAATGTAATCTGTCATCAATGTAGCCCTTTTTGCCGTGGCATCATTTTGGTGAATTTACACTGTGTCCCTCTCCATGGACCATTAACCTTCCTGAGGTGTGGTGTCCACACTGAATGCAGTAATCCAGATGGGGTCTAACAACAGCTCTCTACAGCTTTAACATAACTTCCACCCCATTGTATTCCAATCCCCTGGAGACAAACAATCACATTTCATCAGTCTTTAATTTTTTTTTGTATTATTTTCATGCATGAACTTCTAAATCGTGCTGCTCCTTCACATCTCCCAGCTTCTCACTACGTAGCAAACACTCCAAAGTGGATGACTTTGAACTTTCCCCACACTGAATCCCAACAGCAGCTATAGTTTTCTCTACCCACTTAATTTGTAAATGTCCCTTTCCCCACGCAGCTCCAACAGGGTGGTTATTATATCAACATTTTATTGCGAAACTCACAAGACAGTAAATAAGTTCTTGCTCAACAACAGGAACCAACAGTGTGTATTAACAAGATGCTCAATTTCAGCGCAGTGAAGTATTTTCCACCAATGTAGCAAGAAAATGGCAGTTCAGACAAGTCAACAGGGTGGAAATTGGTCTTGGACAATAATCAAAATGGACGACAGGAAATCAGATGCCTGTTCTCCACCTGCCTGACCGACACAGCATATCCTCACTGGAGGTTGTGGCTGCGATCTTGAAATCGTGATGTTAAGGGAAATGATTTTGTGAGTCATGGCTTCCCATAGGAATCAACGTTAAAGCTGGAGTTAGGTTCCTTTGGATATACCCCCACAACCCAAAGATGTGCAGGATAGGTGAATTGACCACCCTAAATTGCCCTTAATTGGAAAAAAAAAATTGGACATTCAAAATGTATTTTAAAAAAGGTTCCTTTGGCTATTTCTCACCCAGAATAAACTGTGCCAGTTGAGATACTGTACCATATAGTTGTACTCCAAGCGGAAACCTTGTAAAATAAAATGCATCACTAAATATAAAAGAACCACAATATACAATCGAATTGTTTTTAAATATAAATGCAGTACACACTTCAGTATGCGGTACTGTTCGACTGACCAGGCTCCATCTAGTGGCCGAGGTTGGTCAGTGCAATTAGCAACCGAGCTAGCAGCACTAACCAACCTCTGCCCAGGGCTTTCAGTGCAAGTTCAGAATGAGAATTGAATGAAAGCCAACAGCGGAGCTGGCAGCTGATGGTTACTAAAGGGCAGACCCTAAGGACCAAGCTAAGAACTGACGCCTAGAGTCAGGAAGGCCGGGCGAGGGAGGAAAAGTTACTAAGGGCGGAAGCACCGCAGGAAAGTTTGTGTCAGCATTGTTATGGGCCAGGATTTAGAGAACCCCAAAGTGTATCATGGAGTTCACCTGACCCACAACTTTTAATAGATTGTGGTATGGGGAGCACACGGCCCACTCTTTAGGTGTGGTACAGCAGAAATGGAAAAGTGTTTTTTAAAGCAAAACAATGTTTATTCTATGAACTCAAGTTAACCTTTTTAAAAAATACAGTGAACATCTTCGCATTCTGTAATGAACTCCAATTGGCTTTATTGGTTGGCCAATTGGAGTATGAGCTCCCTCAATGATAGCTCATTGAGGGGGCCCATATAATCACCTGTGAAGGCTTTGTGAGCCAGTCTTAAGTTGACTGGACTGCTAGCAGCACTGTTTGTAGCTGCTCCTGTAATATTGTTATTGTAAATAAATATTGGTGTGGTGACGGAACTCCTGCCTCCCTGTGGATTATTACACATTCATTAATTCAAATAGAACTCCCAAAGAATACAACACAAAGTAATCCTTCAAGCTTTCCTTTCAACATCCATAAGACTTGAAACACCTTTTACCAGAAGCACAGCAGGTTAACGTCACTACTGTTATTAGTTTTAAACACCAGGATCGATTTACAGCCTTTAGATTTCAGAGAGAGACTCTAATACACCTTCTGGCTGTGACTGCACTCTGAAAACAAAACTCAAAAACACCCTGCAGCAAACAGCCTAAAACGAAAGTAAAAAGCTGACAGACAGCCCAGCTCCACCCACTCTGACATCACTGCAATAATAAACACCCATTTCTTAAAGGTACTGTCACTACAGATATTTATATACACACCCATTTATAAAACACCCATTTCTTAAAGGTACTCTTACACGACAGCAGGCAAACCACAGAAGACAAAGTTTACGGTTACAGTGAAACTGGCAACATTAAATGGATATATTGACATGAATAAGGATGTTAAAAATGAAATGACATTAGGAGAGTTGGCGTTAAATGGAGAATCACTGTATTCTTTTGCGTTGAACTTCTCATTCCCCACCTTTAAAAATCTCAGTGAGAAGTCTTACAACGCCAGGTTAAAAATCTCTTGAAACGCCACTCATTGAAATCTCTTAACTTTTCCATCACCTCTCACTCTTGTTTTTTCCTGTGAGGAATGCTTTATGATTTTATTTACTTTGGAAGGACATCAAAAATGTATGTTATTCAAGTGAATTGTTAATAAAAAAAACAACTTACCATAACATTGAGTTTGTCATTTGCCTGCTGGAATTTATCCGCAAATTCCCAGATCACCTTGGGCCTTGATATGTCAAGAATATGGATGTAAACTCCCTTTTGTTTTTAAAAAAAAAGGATAAAGCCGTCAATTTGTTAATTCAAAGCAAATGGCTCTCAAGCCCAACTTTCTTGTCACCAGATTTTTAAACTAAAATAAATTTAGGGTACCCAATTCATTTTTTCCAATTATGGGGTAATTTAATGTGGCCTACCCTGCGCATCTTTGGGTTGTGGGGGTGAGACCCATGCAAACATGGGGAGAATGTGCAAACTTCACACGGACAGTGACGCAGGGCCGGGATCGAACCTGGGACCTCGTGAGGCAGCGGTGCTAACCACTGTGCCACCGTGCTGCCCGTCACCAGATTTTTAGCCTTTGGGATGGGAAGGCATGTTCATTACAGATATGCAACTCTCACCACCCCAGCCCAACCCACCATCTCTGCACAAGGAACATGTTTTGTAGAACAGCTCAGGTACCTTTTGACTGTTGGATATGAAATCTTGAGAAACACATTATCCCTTTCAATGCTCACTGACCTACATTAGGTCTGGTCTCAACTTGAAACATTTTAATCCTGGTTTTCAAATCCCTCCGTGGACTTGTTCCTCTCCGTATCTCGGTGATCCCCCTCCAGCCTCCAGGGTTTCTGTGCTCCTCCCATTCTGGCCTTTTGTGCACCCTCAATTTTTATCCCTGCATTTATCTGCTGAGGCTCCAAGCTCTGGAATCCCGTCTTTAAACCTCTCCGTCTCTGTTTCCTCTTTAAAGACACGCCTTAAAGCATACTTCACTGGTCAAGCTCTTCGTCAGCTGTCCAATAGCTGCTGGAAATAAGATTTTGCCATTTGTCCAAATGTTTAATTTAATAACCTTTATTGTCACAAGTAGGTTTGCATTAACACTGCAATGAAGTCACTGTGAAAAGCTCCTAGTCGCCACATTCCGGCGCCTGTTCAGGTACACAGGGAGAATTCAGAATATCTAATTCACCTAACCTGCACATCTTTGGACCGTGGGAGGAAACCGGAGCACCCGGAGGAAACCCACACAGACATGGGGAGAACGTGCAGACTCCGCACAGACAGTGACCCAATTCGGAATCGAAACCTGGGACCTTGGAGCTGTGAAGCAACAGTGCTAAACTGACTCAGATGGGTTTTCCCGACAATTGTTTCATGGTCATCATTAGATTTTTAATTCCAGATCTTTATTTAATTAAAATTTCACCATCTGCAATGGTGGGATTTGAACCTGGGTCCCCAGAGCATTACTTTGTGTCTCTGCTTTACTAGTCCACTGACAATACCACTATGCCACCGCCTCTCCATTTTATCATAATCTGCTAACAATTTGAAACTAATTTAAAATAAAGAGGTCAGCTTTGGCAGTAAAAAGACAATGGTCAAATTTTACTTTGCAATTTGACAGTTGCAGTACTGGAAGCTGTGTGTTGGTGGCGCTGCTTAGCTACCACTTGCTCAGAACCACCTGCAGCAAGTCAATGGTATTGCACTGACATGCTCTAGCCAGAGCAAGTGAGAGTCAGTGCCATCATTACAGACTGTTTTTGGGTTGCCACCGTTTGGCAAATCCAAAACTGGATGGGGAAGGAAAATGGGCAGCACTGGATTGGGATGGTAGCTTGACTTTTCCCAACGTTCATCCCACTAATGGTCACGGGAGCGTCAGCTTCCTTGGCTTGATTCTCTGACCTCCCTTTTCAGACTGCTGTCATCCCTTCTACTCTATTAGAGATGTGTCTTGGTTGTTGTACTCTCACCTCCGAAATGCTTTAAGTCCCACTCCACGGACTGCAACACACGATCCAGACTGAGACCTCAGTGCAGTACTGAAGGAGCTTTGTGCTGCTGAAGCTGTTGCCGTGTCAGATGAGATGTTGAATTGAGGCCTCCATCTGTCCTCTCAGGTGATTGCAAATAATCTCATGGCAGTATCTCAAAAGAAAGGCAGACGGGTTTCCCCACCCCGAATGTCCTGGCCAACATTCGTCCCTCATTCAGTATCATTAAAACAGACTGGTCAATTATTTCACTGCTGTTTTAGGGATTGCTGTTATCAAATTGGTTGCTGTATTTCCAAGGTTACGACCAAGACTACACTTGAAGCAATTAATTGGCTGTAAAGTGCTTTTGACCAGCTGAACACTTTTGGACTCAAGAAGCTGAGCACAATCTGGATTCTAGGAAGAAGAA
Organism: Scyliorhinus canicula; assembly: GCF_902713615.1. Classification (NCBI taxonomy): domain Eukaryota; kingdom Metazoa; phylum Chordata; class Chondrichthyes; order Carcharhiniformes; family Scyliorhinidae; genus Scyliorhinus; species Scyliorhinus canicula. The sequence goes on along the minus strand of NC_052152.1, from coordinate 104,255,349 downwards.
AGAATGGACTTGCATTTATCTAGTATGTAGGATGTCTCTGAACAGGTAGCAGGCATCCTGAAGGGGGAGAGCAAACAGGCAGAGCTCATTGTACACATTTGTACTAATGACATAGGCAGGAAGGGGCATGAGGTCCTGCAGCAGGAGTTCACGGAGCTAGGCAGAAAGTTAAAAGACAGGGGGCGCGATTCTCCACTCCCCACGCTGGGTGGGAGAATCGCGGGAGGGCCCCCCGACTAATTTCACGACCCCCTGGCGCCCC